>NC_069787.1:45879176-46135183 GCF_027406575.1 Nycticebus coucang
CAAAAAATAAGAGATGTAGAGATCTCTTTGATATGCTGGTTTTCTTACTAGTGGTGTTGCTGGATCACATGGAGGTTCTATTTTTAGTTTTCTAAAGAACCTCCATATGTTTTCCAGAATGGCTGTACTAACTTAAATTTCCACCAACAATATCAGTGTTATCCTTTCTCCACATCTTCAGCATTATTTATTATTTTTTGTCTTTTTGATAATAGCCTTTCTGTGATGAGATGATGTCTCAATTGTGGTTTTGATTTGCATTCCCTGATGATTAGTGATGTTGAGCATTCTTTCATATCCTGTTGGCCATTTGTATGTATTCTTTTGATAAATGTCTATTCTGGTCTTTTCCCCATTTTTATCATATTGTTTAGTTTGTTAATTTGTTTTTTAATTAATTAACATATTTGTTGTTAATTGAGTTGAGTTTCTTATATATACTGATGATTAATCCCATGATAGACTGATAGTTTTCAAGTATTTTCTCTCATTGGGTAGGTTGTCTCTTATTTCATTGCTTGCTTCCTTTGCAATGCAGAAGCTTTATATCTTGATGTAATCCCATTTTCTGTTTATCTTTTTGTTACCTCTGCTTTGCAAAACATCTTTGCCCAGACAAATGTCTGGGAGCATTTCTCAAATGTGTTCTTCTAGCAATTTTATAGTTTCAGGTCTTACACTTAAGTCTTTAATCCATTTTGAACTGATTTGTGAATATTTGTGACAGATGGGGATCTAATTACGTTCTGTTGCACATAGATCTCCAGTTCTCCTAGCATCATTTTTTTTTTTTTTTTGTAGAGACAGAGTCTTACTTTATGGCCCTCGGTAGAGTGCCGTGGCGTCATACAGCTCACAGCAACCTCCAACTCCTGGGCTTAAGCGATTCTCTTGCCTCAGCCTCCCGAGTAGCTGGGACTACAGGCGCCCACCACAACCCCCGGCTATTTTTTGGTTGCAGTTTGGCGGGGGCCGGGTTTGAACCCGCCACCCTCGGTATATGGGGCTGGCGCCCTACCGACTGAACCACAGGCGCCACCCCCTAGCATCATTTTTTAAAGACTGTCTTTTCCTCAATGTGTACTCATTGTGCCTTTGTCAAAAACGCATTGGTTAGGCTTAGGGCCTGTGGCTTAAGTGGCTAAGGCGCCAGACACATACACTAGAGCTGGCGGGTTCAAATCCGTCCTGGGCCTACCAAACAATGACAACTACAACCAAAAAACAGCTGGGAATTGTGGCGGGTGCCCGTAGTCCCAGCTACTCGGGAGGCTGACGCAAGAGAACTGCTTAAGCTCAGGAGCTGGAGGTTGCTGTGAGCTGTGACGCCACAGCACTCTACCCAGGGCAACAGCTTGAGGCTCTATCTCAAAAAAAAAAAAATAAAAGAAAATGCATTGTTTATAAGTCTATGAATTTATTTCTGGGTTCTCTCTTGAATTCCATTGATCGATGTGTCCGTTTTTATGCCAGTACCATAGATTTGTAGTATAATCTGAAATCAGGTAACACAGTGCTTCTAGCTTTGTTCTTTCTCCTCAGGGTTGCTTTGGCTATTCTGATTCCATAAAAACTGTGGAATTGTTTTTTCCTATATCTGTGATGAATGACATTGATATTTTGATAGGTATTGAATCTAGACTACTTTAGGTGGTGTGGGTATTTTAACAATGTTAATTCTCCCAATCCATGAACATGAGGCATCTTTTAATTTTTTGTGTTTCTTTCATTAATGTTTCACAGTTTTCCTTATAGAGATCTTTCACTCCTTTGTTTCACTTTATTTCTAGGTACTGTATGTATGTGTATATACGCGCACACACACACACATATGTATTGCAACTATTGTAAATGGTTTTGCTTCCTTGATTTCTTTTTCAGATTGATTGTTAGTGTATACAAGCCCTAGTGATTTTTTTGTGTGTTGGTTGTTTGTATCAGTTTTGTGTGTTTTAGTAGAGTGTTCAGGTCTTTTAAAATAAGATGATATTGTCTGCAAACAATGATAATTTGCCTTCTTCCTATTCAATTTCCTTCTTTCTCTTGCCTAATTGTTCTGCCTAGAACTTCCATAACTGTGTTGAATAGTAAGTGTCAGAGTGGGCATCCTTATCTTGTTCTAGATCTCAGTGGAAAGGCTTTTGTTTTTTCCTGGGTCACTATGTTATTAGCCGTGATATTATCAAATACAACCTTTATCATGTATGTTCCTTATACCCAGTTTGTTGAGAGTTTTTTCACAAAGAGATGAAAAAACTTAGATCAAGATAGAAAGCTTCTGCATTGCAAAGGAATGAAATAAGAGACAACCTACCCAATGAGAGAAAATACTTGGAAACTATCAGTCTAATATGGGATTAATCATCAGTATATGTAAGAAACTCAAACAACTTTCACAAAGAGATGAAAAAACTTACTTCTTACAGTGCATGCTATAATTTAACCATTTATTACGGCATGTTTTGAATTCTTCTTGGGAAATTAGTTAAGTTTCTTAAACTCATAAGGAAATAATTCTCTTCCCTACTAATTTTTCTCTCTAAGCCCACTTCTTTCATATTTTGCTCTGAAAACCTTTTAAGTATTCCTAAAAATAAAACTTACCCCCACAGGATAGATATTTTTTTTCCCCTGTGGGATTTTTAAGTAAGGGATGGGGGGCTCACACATTTGAGACAGGGAGCCTTCACGTGCTGGGATCAAATTGATTAAATGTTTCATTTAATGTGCATTGTTGTTGGAGAATTTGTAATGCCGTCTATGCAAACTCATTCATTGGTAAAGAACAGCATTGCTATTTTGAGTGTTTTAGAAATGTCACAACATTGGACTCTTCTCAGAAGGATTTCTGAAGTGTTCTTGGGAGGGGAAGGGCAACAACTATAGCAGCAGCTGCCTCCACAGTCAAGCAATTAGTTTGCTTGGCTTGAGGTTTTGAGTTATCAAAAGAATATGGGTTCTCCAACACTAACACCGGTGACAAAATTGAAAAAGTTGCTTTCATTTCTCTTCAAATATGAACAAAGAGGACTGCAATTCAGTTTATTTTAATAGAATTTTACAGGGAACCCAATTAAGAATTAAAAGCATTTATTGGCATAGTTCTGTCTTGTCTCAAAGAAAGAAAGATGGTGCCAGGAGAATTTCCTTTTCAGGGATATAAATGCTTCTAATGAGTGAACTTTGTCTGTGTCTAAAAGATAGCATTCACCCCCTCTCCTGGTTCCTGTGCCAAATACAACTGTGGTGTCTAGAAATTTAGTGTAACAGTCATTGAATGAGCCATTTCCTGAGGCGATGGCTGCCTTTTACTCAAGGAATAAGTAGGTTCCCTTTGAATTGACCTGTGTGCATTTGGAAAAGAAGCATAAATATCTCCTCTTCTCATAGGAAGAGCACTATTTCAAAGAGCCATTTTCTTTTCTAACAAAGAAATTCATGCTGGAGACAAATCAGCAATTTCACAGCTGGTTTGTGAAATCCTGAAATGATGTATACACATCAAAGCAGGAGAGATTCATTTGGAATGAAAGGAATATTTGAATTCCATTCCAATTTCCAATAGGATATTGTTTCACGGTCCTCTCATATCATAAACATGCGGTGTCTGTTAACTTGGAGATCATAGCTCATCTGTGACTCATGAACTTTGTAAGAAAGTAACAGTTTGAAGGCAGAGAACTACAAGATCGGATGGAATGGTATCTTCTAATCCATCTCCACTTCCTACTTTTCTCCCTCTTAGTTGACCATGCTATCCTCCCTCTAAAACATTCTCAAAAACTTCTTAAAAACACTCATTGCTTCTTAAGGAAACCTATGATATTATCAGCGAGTATTGGATTTTTATACGTACTTTGAAAAAATGCCACTTTATTGGCTTTGATTCTGCCACCTAAAGTCACAGGGGACTTTTCATATTTTTATCTCATACATCACAAGCTTTTCTTAATCATTCCCATGTTGTAATCACTTCCTCTGTAACCTGCTGATTTTTGGCTGGGGTTGTAACAATGGAGGTGATGAAGAGTGACCATATTCTGCATATGTAGCATCAGCAGTTTAAAGGTAAAGAACATGGGAATTGATCATGGAAGGGGTATAGCTGTGAGTGAAAGAGCAGTCAGTGTTCTTGGCCTGAACATTGTTTTACTAACATATGTTGAGTATCTACTGTCGGCTCAATATACTTTGTTAGGCATTAAAGCACATTTAAATGTGCATTTAAGTAGTTGTTTGATGATACAAGTTACGCTGTTTTATAAAACTAAAACAATGTTAGCCAAGACTCTTTTATGTCTAGAAAGAAAGAGGGTGCCCTTTTTTTCCACCCTCATGCTTTGACTTGAGAGAGAAAGCCTATGTATTTATTATCAATCAGAATTAGAGATTTCACACTCAGTTTTGTTTGTTTTTATAAGACAGAGTCTCACTTTGTTGCCTTTGGTAGAATGCCATGGCGTCACAGATCACAGCAACCTCCAGCTCTTGGGCTTAGGTAATTCTCTTGCCTCAGCCTCCCAAGTAGCTGGGACTACAGGCACCTGCAACAACACCCGGCTATTTTTGTTGTCGTTGTTGCAGTTTGGCCGGGGTCAGGTTTGAACCCGCCACTTCACTCACTGAGCCACAGGCGCTTCCCCACACTCAGTTTTAATTCTTAAAAATAGACTTTTGAATATCTAATATTTACATGAGTATGACTTTACAAGACTGAGGATGAGAGTCTGATATATTGCTAGGAGCAACATTTTCAGTTCAGAGATGTGGCAGCCTGTATAGCCCATGGCTAGGAGGAGTGAGAGTTATAAGAAATACCTGTATAGCTCAATAATGGAACGCCTTGGTGGAAAGGGCATGGAGAGGGATTTAGTGCTCTTAACAAGCATGAGAGCTCACAAGATGAGAGAAGTGGTGAATTGGCAGTCTCTACACCGGTGGTGTTGAGAGGCAGAAGATCAGCCTTATATTAGGCTGGAGGAGGAGGCAGTTGCGAGCATGCGCATTCTATCACGGACTCACTTAATCTGATGTTGTCTCCTCTCCTGCCTGTAGAACACCAGCAGGGAGTCTCTCTGCTGAAGATTACCAAGCTCTGCTAAAGACTAAGATCTATCTTTCTAAGAAGACTGCTTCTCTCTCTCTCTCTCTCTCTCATTCTCTCTCTCTCTCTCTATCTCTCTCCAGCTAAAGTAGATAGCCCTCAGGCACCTAACAGACCTGAGCAAGGTAACTTAGCGGTCTGCGTCTGGAACCTAGTTAAGCTGGGCCCAGACCTGGCCAGTCCTGGGCACTGACAAGTGGTGTCACGAATGAGATGTGACACAGAGATATTATATCTCAGTTACTGCCATGGAATTTTAAGCTCCATGGGAGCAGAATTTGATTTTTTTAATTATAGTATCTGTTGCATAATTGTTGTTAAACTGTAGTCTCAGTCTCTGAAACTGAGATTTGTTGTGTGAATAAAATCCTATAGTTTATGTGATCTCTCTCTCTCTCTTTCTTTCCTTGAAAATAAAGAACTGTTCCTGGAAAATCTCAGTTCTTTATGACATATTCTACAACCCCTTTATCTAATTTCTCAGCCACATACATGCTCATTACATCACATCTGAAGTTAAAATGTATAGTATATAGAAGGGAATCTTTGCTTGTGTTGCCGTTTAACTCTTATCTCTGGGGTACTGGTATGTAGTACTTTCTTCCTTTTGTTTATATGTAAGAAGAGGAAACTAATTAGCTACTTATCTTGTGATAAACAGATTTCTCCACCTACCCACAAGGTAGCAAGGGATTCTTAGTACCACTGTGACACATTAACCAAACAGGAATCAGAGTAGGGAACAGAATTATGGTTACCAGAAGGTAGAAAAAGTAGTAGTTGGGCAGAAGGGAATAGTTAATGGGTACAAAAATATAGTTAGTTAGATAGAATGAACAATATTTGATAGCACAACAAAGTGACTATCATCAACATGTTAGGATGTAATTTAAAGTAGTTGAAAGAGTGGAACTGGAATGTTCCTAAAACAAACAAACAAAAATGTTAAGTGCCTGTGATTACAGATGCCACAGTTACCCTGGTTTGGTTAATTCACATTGTATACCTGTGTCAGAACATCACATGTATTCAATAAAGGTATACAACTATTTTGTACACATAATAATTTAAAAAAAATAAATTTAAAAAATAGGAATCTGTCTAAATGTTTGGTGCTCCAGTTGGCTTGCCTATAGAAGCATTGGGCTTCCTTGAAAAATAAATTCAGGCTGGCAGAGCAAGATGGTGGCCGAGTAACAGCTTCCTTGCTTCTGGGCAGTGTGAGCCTGGGGAGATAGGACTCCAGGCATCTCTGGCTGGTGGGATCTGCCTATCATCACCCCTGTGAGGATGCAGGGAGTCAGCGAGAGACTTCTGGACCCCAAGAGGAGGACTAAAACAGTGGAAAAACGGCAAGTGGTCGCGTGTGTTAAATCCGTATAAACCCGCCTGCAACTTCCACAGGCACAAGAACGTAAAGAGCAAGAGGAAGTGAAAGGAAAATTAGGGCAAGGAAACAGATAAAAGAAATCACTCATGAGGAAGAATCAGCAGAAAACTCCAGGCAACATGAAGAACCAGTCCAGAACAACCAGCCAAGGGACCATGAGGTAGCTACTGAAGATGATTCCACCTATAAAGAAATGTTAGGAATGACAGAAAGGGAATTTAGAATACACATGTTGAAAACAATGAAAGAAATGATGGACACAATGAAGGAAACTGCTAATAAAGTAGAAAATAACCAAAAGGAAATACAAAAACACAATCAAATAAGAGATGAATGATATGAAGAATATAAAAAGGATATAGCAGAGCTGAAGGAACTGAAACAGTCAACTTAGGGAACTTAAAGACGCAATGGAAAGTATCAGCAACAGGTTAGACCATGCAGAAGAAAGAATTTCAGAGGTAGAAGACAAAGTTCTTGAGATAACTCAGATAGTAAAAGAGGCAGAAAAGAAGAGAGAGAAAGCAGAACGTTCACTGCCAGAACTATGGGACTTTATGAAGCGTTCCAACATGCGAGTTATAGGAATCCCAGTAGGGGAAGAAGAATGCCCCAGAGGAATGGAAGTCATACTAGAGAATATTATAAAAGAAAATTTCCCAAATACCACCAAAGACTCTGACACACTGCTTTCAGAGGGATATCGGACCCCAGGTCACCTCAACTCTAACTGTGCTTCTCCAAGACACATTGTGATGAACCTGTCCAAAGTCAAGACAAAAGAAAAGATTCTGCAAGCTGCCAGGAGTAAGCGCCAGTTCACCTACAGGGGCAAATCCATCAGAGTGACCGCAGACTTCTCTAAGGAAACCTTCCAAGCAAGAAGACAATGGTCATTTACCTTTAATCTACTTAAACAGAACAATTTCCAGCCCAGAATTCTGTACCCCGCTAAGCTAAGCTTCAAAATTGAAGGTGAAATCAAATCATTTACGGATATACAAACATTGAGGAAATTCGCCACGACAAGAACAGCTCTATAGGAAATACTTCAACCTGTTCTGCACACTGACCACCGCAATGGATCAGCAGCAAAGTAAGAACTCAGAAATTAAAGGACAGAACCTAACCTCCGCACTGATGCAAAAGGTAAAACTAAGCAATGGACTCTCACAAAATAAGATGAATAGAATACTACCAGACTTATCAATTATCTCAATAAATGTTAATGGCTTGAATTCCCCACTGAAGAGACATAGATTGGCTGACTGGATTGAAAAACACAAGCCATCCATTTGCTGTCTGCAAGAAACACACCTGGCTTCAAAAAACAAATTAAAGGTCCGAGTCAAGGGTTGGAAGACAATTTTTCAGGCAAATGGAATTCAGAAGAAAAGAGGAGTTGCAATCTTATTTTCAGATACATGTGGATTTAAAGCAACTAAAGTCAAAAAGGACAAAGATGGTGACTTTATATTGGTCAAGGGAAAAATACAACAAGAAGACATTTCAATTCTAAATATTTATGCACCCAATTTAAATGCTCCCAGATTCTTGAAACAGACCTTACTCAGTCTGAGCAATATGATAACTGATAATACCATAATAACAGGGGACTTTAACACTCATCTTACAGAGCTGGACAGACCCTCTAAACAGAAATTAAACAAGGATATAAGAGATTTAAATGACACCCTAGAACAACTGTGCTTGATAGATGCATAAAGAACACTTCACCCCAAAGATAAAGAATACACATTCTTCTCATAACCTGATGGAACATTCTCCAAAATTTATCATATCCTGGGACACAAAACAAATATCAACAGAATCAAAAAAATTGAAATTTTACCTTGTATCTTCTCAGACCATAAGGCACTAAAGGTGGAACTCAACTCTAACAAAAATGCTCGATGCCACCCAAAGGCATGGAAATTAAACAATCTCCTGTTGAGTAACAGATGGGTGCAGGAAGAAATAAAACAGGAAATCGTTAACTTCCTTGAGCATAACAACAATGAAGACAAAAGCTACCAAAACCTGTGGGATACCTCAAAAGCAGTTTTGAGAGGAAAATTCATCGCTTTAGATGCCTACATTCGAAAAACAGAAAGAGAGCACATCAACAATCTCGCAAGAGATCTTATGGAATTGGAAAAAGAAGAACAATATAAGCCTAAACTCAGTAGAAGAAAAGAAATCTCCAAAATCAAATCAGAGAAAAGGGAACACTTCTGCACTGCTGGTGGGAATGCAAATTAATACATTCCTTTTGGAAAGATATATGGAGAACACTCAGAGATCTAAAAATAGATCTGCCATTCAATCCTGTAATTCCTCTGCTGGGCATATACCCAGAAGACCAAAAATCACAACATAACAAAGATATTTGTACCAGAATGTTTATTGCAGCCCAATTCATAATAGCTAAGTCATGGAAAAAGCCCAAGTGCCCATCGATCCACGAATGGATTAATAAATTGTGGTATATGTATACCATGGAATACTATGCAGCATTAAAGAAAGATGGAGACTTTACCTCTTTCATGTTTACATGGATGGAGCTGGAACATATTCTTCTTAGTAAAGTATCCCAAGAATGGAAGAAAAAATACCCAATGTACACAGCCCTACTATGAAACTAATTTGGGACTCTCACATGAAAGCTATAACCCAGCTGCAACTTAACAATAGGGGGAAGTGGGAAAGAGGGGGGTGGGTAGAGGGAGGGGAATCGGTGGGATCACACCTGTGGTGCATATTACAGGGGTATTTGCGAAACTTGGTAAATGTAGAATGTAAATGTTTTGGCACAGTAACTGAGATAACGCCGGAAAGGCTATGTTAACCACTGTGATAAAAATGTGTCAAATGGTTTATGAAGTGAGTGTATGATGCCCCATAATCATATCATTGTATACAGTTATGATTTAATAAAAAAAAAATTAAAAAAAAAATCATATCAGAGATTGATGAAATTGAAAACAAAAGAATCATTCAGGAAATTAATGAAACAAGGAGTTGGTTTTTTGAAAAAATAAATAAAATAGATAAACCATTGGCCAGACTAACAAGGAACAGAAAAGTAAAATCTCTAGTAACCTCAATCAGAAATGATAAAGGGGAAATAACAACTGATTGCACAGAGATACAAGAGATCATCTCTGAATACTACCAGAAACTCTATGCCCAGAAATTTGACAATGTGAAGGAAATGGATCAATATTTGGAATCACACCCTCTCCCTAGACTCAGCCAGGAAGAAACAGAGCTCCTGAACAGACCAATTTCAAGCACTGAGATCAAAGAAACAATAAAAAAGCTTACAACCAAAAAATGCCCTGGTCCAGATGGCTTCACTCCAGAATTCTATCAAACCTTCAAGGAAGAGCTTATTCCTGTACTGCAGAAATTATTCCAAAAAGCTGAGGAAGAAGGAATCTTCCCCAACACATTCTATGAAGCAAACATCAACCTGATACCAAAACCAGGAAAAGACCCAAACAAAAGGGAGAATTTTAGACCAATCTCACTCATGAATATAGATGCAAAAATTCTCAACAAAATCCTAGCCAATAGATTACAGCTTATCATCAAAAAAGTCATTCATCATGATCAAGTAGGCTTCATCCCAGGGATGCAAGGCTGGTTTAACATACGCAAGTCCATTAACGTTATCCACCATATTAACAGAGGCAAAAATAAAGATCACATGATCCTCTCAATAGATGCAGAAAAAGCATTTGATAAAATCCAGCATCCTTTTCTAATTAGAACACTGTAGAGTATAGGCATAGGTGGCACATTTCTAAAACTAGCTTGATTGACGCTATCTATGACAAACCCACAGCCAATATTTTACTGAATGGAGTAAAACTGAAAGCTTTTCCTCTTAGAACTGGAACCAGACAAGGTTGTCCTCTGTCACCTTTACTATTCAACATAGTGCTGGAATTTCTAGCCAATATGATTAGGCAAGACAAGGAAATAAAGGGAATCCAAATGGGAGCAGAGGAGGTCAAACTCTCCCTCTTTGCTGACGACATGATCTTATACTTAGAGAACCCCAAAGACTCAATCACAAGACTCCTAGAAGTCATCAAAAAATACAGTAATGTTTCAGGATATAAAATCAATGTCCACAAGTCAGTAGCCTTTGTATACACCAAACAGTCAAGATGAGAAGCTAATTAACGACACAACTCCCTTCACCATAGTTTACTTTGCTCCTTATCTCCCACTCCTCCCTTCCCATATTCTTTTTTAAACTCACTATAATTGGGCTTTCATCTCCAACATTCCCACATAATTGTATATATCAGGGTCAACACTGACCCGCAGGTTACCGAATGCAGCAACCAAATTCTCGGTAGTTCCCTTTGACATGGTGGATCACTTTTTCCTCCTCAAAACTGCTTTTGCCCACTTAGTTTTGGGGGCCACCCATTTTCCTTCCACTTAACTGGTGGCTCCTCTTCTTCCTCACATTGTAACGATGCAGTCCCTGGTCTCTTTCTCTGCCACACTCACTCCTGTGATCTCATTCTGCCTTGAGGTGCCAAATACTATCACTTTGTCAATAATGCCTAAATTGCTATCTGTGTCCCAGACTTCTTTCGAAATCTAAACTCGCATATCCGACTCCCTAATTCCTTTCACTACCTAGACTCTCCATTATTGAGTTATTGCCACAAAACTTCTACATAACCGACCACCGTAAAACTCAATGATTTATAAGAGTGTTTGTTAATTCTCATGGAGTTGTAGGCCAGTGAGAGGCTGATGATCTCAGGTGGGTTCCATGCTCAGCTGTGCTTCAACTGCAGTACTAGCTGTGCTTGACTGGGGGACACTTAGGGTCCAGGCTCAGAGGGCAAGAGCCACCCAGGGAAGGGTCTTCTCATGATGATAGCAGAGTCAGGAGGTTGAGCCCAACCACTGACCACATTTCAATACCTTGCTTCTGTCTCATTTCTAAATGAACCGCTGGCCAAAGTCAGCCGTGCTGCCAATCTTGAGTCAGGAAGAGAGATATACTACTAACTAGGATGTCTGTGGACCAGTGTCTCCCACTGTACATATTCAAAGTTCAGCCCATCCAATCCCACTCCAGCTTTAGTCTTTCCCATCCTGATTTCAATAGACTTGTTCAGGACACAGGGAATCATCTAGACTCTTCTTTCTTTCATACTCCACTTCTCTCAAACAGAGTCAGACCCTGACAAAATCATCTCTATCATCCCCTTGTACGTAGTAGTATATGATCCACCAGAGTTGCTCAGTACCCTTTCACCACATCTCCTGGCTTCTAACTTCACCCCACCCCTGTCCAGTCTGTGCCCTTCAGGACCACCCACCAGATGGCACCTCACTTCAGTCAGAATGGAACCATCCTGATGATGGTTAACAAGGCCCAACCTGACACCAACTCTTATCACTTCTCTGACCTATTCTCTGCCCCTCACTCACTCACTCAGCTCTGCTTGCAGAGGCTTCTTTGAGGCTTTCTGAACAAGCCAAGCCTGCTGCTAACTTATGGCACTAGCTCTAACCTAACGCCTAGTAATTCCTTCCCCCCAATACCCAAGTGGCAAACTTCCCTACCTCCTTCAACATTTTATGTAAATGCCACTGTACTATGAGACCTTCCTCAACCTCAGTGTGTTAAACTGTAGCACACCTACCTTTGCACTCTTACCTACCCTACCCACATTTTCTGTCATAACACTGATCAGGAAATACTGTACATAATTAACTTAGTGAAAAAATCATGCACTATCACCCCAGTTGTTTTAAATTGCTTATATCAGAATACCTAGAAATGCGTACTTCATTAAGAAGGGGCATTTATTTCTTATATCTATGGGGGCTGAGAAGTCCAACGTGAACAGGGTCCATCTGGTGAGGGCTGCTCGCTGTTGCGGACTCTGCAAAATCCCGAAGCTGCACAGGGCACCGTGTGGTGAAGGGCTGAGAATGCCAGCTCAGGTCCCTCTTTTCTCTTCTTTTAAAGCCACTAATCCCACTTTTATGATAACCTATTAATCCATGACTGGATTAATCCACTCATAAGGGTTTACCCAATCACCTCTTAAAATCTCTACTTCTCTATACTAACACATCAAGGATTAAATTTTAACACAAGTTTTAGAGGGAACCAATATTCAAAACAGAAAGATTGTATTCACTGGTGTATCCAAAGTACCTTCAATAGCAACAGGATCCTAGAAAGTTACAGAACTGTGTTCAGTCATGTATTCCCCTTCTCAACGACCACTCATCATCCTTCCACATATGCTGAAATATGTATTTAATTATTGTTACCTGTCTTCTCCTACTAGAGAAAGCTCCAAGAGAATAAGGACTTTGTCCATCTTGCTCATCACGGTCTCCTCAATCACCCAGGACAGTGCCCAGTGGACCAACAGGAACTCAGTATATGAAAAATAAATATGCACCCCCAGGGAGCAAGCAAAACACATCTTGTCTGTCTAATGTGGAAGAATATAGTATTGCACTGAAGGGAAGACAACCTTTAAGAAATTAAACAGAGGGAATGTAAGTTTTATGGTTAAACAGAATGTTCCCAAGTTCAATCATTCTTGAAATCGTTCTTGAAAGCTGCAGGAGAATGCCCTACTCTTCCAAGATAAACATCCTGAGAACTTTAACAGCAAAACCAAGAAAAATAAGCTTCTCGTGCCTCATCTTAGGTTGACTAATTTCCTCAGTAAGAAAACATGCACTAAATGAGTAAGCAAGTTATTTGATGTTTCAAATTATTAAGTGCAAACTGAGATAGCTTTGAAGTAGCTGCTACATAATCCCCAGGGGAGGAACTATAGACAATTAGCCAGACTATCCCTTAGAAATAGATTTTTTCCAACAAGGAAGAAAAAATAGAAAAACATACGTCCTACACACACCTAGGTAGAACTACTGATATTTTCAAACGTCCACAAAAGTAAATGGAAGAGAAGACACTAATTTTCCTCAAATGTTAACAAGTATATTTATGTTAAGACTTTATTACAAGGTTTAGAATATATATTACACATGACTAACACTTTATCTGACTTTTTTTGCTTAGTAAAAACACTGCTATAAATGCCTCTTATGCATTTGATAGCACCCTGTGAGATAAATAATCTATGCCTATTTTGGAAATGAGGAAACAGAGGAAGGGATAGGTTAGTTAACTTGTCTGAAGTCACTCAGCTTAAACCTAGAGTTTTGCTCCAGAGTAGATGCACGTTACCTCTGTGGTAAATGTTTCTTAAAAGGTAATATCAGTTTATTGAGTGCTTATAAGGGTCAAGTATGGTGCTAAGCATTCCGTACATTATTACCTTTTAAATTTATCATGTACTAATACACCTCATAATACACCATTATTTTTTAATTCTTACCCCTGCTTATATTCAGCTACTTTATAATCGAGAAAGAGAAAAGGGCTATTCCCTCCCCATTCTCTGTTGAATTTGCATTGAAACTGACAACCCTGTGGAAGTAACTTCTGGTTATTTATCTAACATGGGTCAGGCCCCTGTTTCTTTTATCTGTATGTGGAAATGAAAATACTCAAGTCAACTGCATAACCTGCAAGACATCTGGTTCTTGCTTTTTTATTAAAAAGTAAATTAATTTTATATTACAGGGAAAACTCATTGCATCAAATTATAGAAACATAAGCATTACTACTGTTAAAACCACAAGCGTAACAGCATGGACATGTATAAACATAGATTAAAAAAAAAAAAACATGACCTGGCATAGTATCCAGGTGGCATGCTACACTAAAAGCCTCAAACAGAGTTGCAGAATGTCTGCAATGTTTCCTGTAGCCTGGGGGAATGTTATTTTCTAACTATAAGGTCTTCCTCTTCAGCATATAAACCCCAGGTGTTATTAGGGCACAGCAGTAACTGTGAGCCAGCAGGCCCTCTGAAGTATGCATTAATCTCAGATTGATAATTTATGATGAATGATATGCTTTTCAATGTACCCCTACAGACTAAAGGCTGCCACAGAACTTGCCATCATATGAATTCTGTGCTCTACATGAAAACACCCAAATGGAAGCGTGTGCCCCTTAGACCCAAATTAACCACTATCTACCATCATGGGATTTCTACAATGTTAGGACTCTTTACACTACTGCACCACTTGACCAAACTTGAAGTCCACCATTAGGCAGGTGGAACATTTCTGAAACAAAATAATAACCTAACAGCTGACCCAAAAGCTTCATAAATTGTACAACTTTCCTTGTTTGGTCTGTACCACAAAACAATTCTCTTGGGTTCTATTTTATACCAATAAAATATATAAACTCGAAGAAAATCTATAATACATTAATATCTGAGGCTTCAATCATAGAATTAACATATTCCCTGTATAGATGCCACACATGCATGCAACACAGAGAGACAAAATCTCAGTTGTAAGGAGATAAAATGTTTAATTGACATCGAAAGGTAATTCAACTAAATGTTAAAAAGTATTAAATATACATTTCACAGAAAATTACATTTGTCCTTGACTTTTGCTTGTCTGTGATCCACGTTATTAACACATCATAATACAATATAAATGCCACATATTGGAACTGTCCCAAGGCAACTAGTTATATGAAACGTTCACCGACTCATTTAATTTCATCATCATCTCATAATTATTAAGTCCATTTATCAAGCCTCATAAGATTTATACAAACCAGATAATCTTACCTCACTGTCACAGCCCAAGAAAGTGTAAGTTTAAAGCCGAAAGTTATTAAAGTACACATAAGCCTACTACTCTTTTTTTCGGAATTATCTTGTAAGATTTATACAAACTGGATAAATTTATCCAACTACCTCAGCCCAAGAACTACCATATAATTTTAAGGCCAAAGTGGCAGAATTGCAACTATTTTTCTGAATTATCTTCGAAGTCCTGTAACCATTCAGCAACATGGGAGCCATGAAATATTTCCACCTTGAGACAAACTATGTGTGCCTTAAGATAGGAAGAAAGCTGGACAACATAGCAAGACCCCATCTCCAAAAAAAATATATACATTTATCAAGGTATGGTGGTAGGTGCCTATAGTCACAGGAAAGCCTGAGGCGAACAGCTTGAGCCCAGGAGTTTTAGGTTGCAGTAACCAAATGATTGTGCCACAGTACTCCAGCCTGGACAAAAGAGCCAGACCCCTGTCTCTTAAAAAAAAGATAGTAAGAAATAGGGGCCTCACAGGGGCTTCAAAAAAATCAGTATCAATGGAAGTAGTGTAGGAGTGAAAGGGGAATCAATTAGAAGAGTCACAATGAAACAGACAGCTCAGATACAGAATTTGAAAACAGGGGTAGAGTTTTTTTTTTGTAGAGACAGAGTCTCACCTTTCCGCCTTCAGTAGAGTGCCATGATGTACACAGGACTCACAGCAACCTCTAGCTCTTGGGCTTCCGCGATTCTCCTGCCTCAGCCTCTCAAGCAGCTGGGATTACAGGCGCCCGCCACAACGCCCGGCTATTAGGGGTAGAGTTTTTAATGAATAGAGATGAGCTAGGAAACAAATCTTCTAGTAGAAGAAAGACATAAGGAAAGAGACTGGAAATTGCGAGACTCATTTGGGGAAAGAGGTCATCCTGTTTAATCAGACCGGTAAGTATAAAGTAAGGAGTAAAGACTAACAGGAAATAAATCTCCAAAAGCAGGCTAGAATGGTATCACAAAGGCCTAAGGAACCTGTGAGTAATCTGAAAAGTAATAGTGACCTAGTGAAGACTCGTAAGGTAGGAAAAAAGTGAGATTGGACCACTGACTGAGAAAAACCGCACTGGCACCTCTATAAAAAATGGACTAAGAAGGTTAAAGACCAGAAGACAGAAAAAGAAAACGTGACAGAAGATGCTAGAATAGGTGGTCATAAAAAATAATGAATAACCATTTCCATTTATGATTCATAAAAATTAACAAGTTCCTAGATTCGATTCTAGTTTCCGGAGTACTTAATGTTGTTCTGATAAAATTATTGCATTATTGATTTTTTTTTACTGTTGTTTGTTTTTATTGGCTTTTATTTTTTAGCTGAAGATACAAAGACCATACATAGTTAAAATCACAAACAATATAACAATCCAAAATACAGTGCTAGATCTAAACAACTAGATATTTTCCCACAATACTGTGGAATAAAGTGTCAACTGTAACAATAAAAGAAACTAACATTTACTGAGTATTTACTAGGTACCAGCCTTCTGGAAAGCACTGGTTATCACCATTTTATAGTTAAGGTGACACATAGCTAACATATACCAGGAGATGGACCAAACCCAGATTTATCAGACTAAAAGGCCATCTCATCTTTTTTTATTTTCCACCACACTATACTTGATCAAACGACAAACTGCAGGCTACAACCATTAGGAAGTCATAAAATCCATACTGTGCATTATGATAAGTACATATTTTATAATGGGATAAAATACAAAATATCAGTAAGCATTGACTATAAAGGTAACTAATATTTTATTAAACATTAGCATATGCATGTATACCTGTGTATTTACTAGGACAGGATATAAAATATACTATTTTAGGTAATAGTAAAATAAATTAGAAAGCTTCTGTACTACCAGATCCCCAACCAAGTAAATAGATATTACTCAGCTTACTTTAAGGAATAAACTGTATTTTAATCTATAATTCTATTAGAATTTACTCTATGTTTTGAATATGATGACTGAATGAAAAGAATAGTTAATTAAACTATTTCCCAAAACCACAGTAAACCAAATCAATAATTCATATTCATATGTAGTAAAGTATTAGATTCCTAGATATCCCTCATATATAGACTAAAATTAGTACTTTTAAAATGAAATAAACATCATAAATTAAATAATGTAGCAGTTTAACATGTTTTCTAGAGTACTTCTAAATTT
Source organism: Nycticebus coucang (assembly GCF_027406575.1). Lineage (NCBI taxonomy): Eukaryota > Metazoa > Chordata > Mammalia > Primates > Lorisidae > Nycticebus > Nycticebus coucang. The sequence continues at coordinate 45,896,602 of NC_069787.1, forward strand.
AGATTATTAAAAATTTAATTTCCTAAAAGGGTTAATTATTAATTCTGAAATAAATTATTAAAGATATTATTAAAAACCTAATACTAAGACTTCACAAAAAAAAAAAAATTGTTCTAGTGTAATTAAAGCATCCCGGATTTGTCTTCCAGCCTGCTATAGTAGGCTACATGATTTTTGTCAAATTACTTAAGCTTGGTTATCCCCAAATATTCTTACGTTGAAGGTGGGGATGATAATAATACTATATTGTGTAAGGTAGATACTGAAAAACTACACAGAAAAGGCTGAGCAAGAATGCCAAGCTTGCGACTGAAATTGTATTTCACGTTTAATCATTGGCATGATTAATTTGTGACAAAAACCAATTGTTGCTTTTAGTAAATTTAATAATTAAACTGTGAAGCGCATGAATCACCAAAGCTACTTGTATCATTATTCCCGATTTCCCCCAATTCCTCTATCATTTCCTGTTTGTCTTCTTGCTCTCTATTAACTGGAAAGAATTAGAAGCTCAACCTCACCTCGCCACTCGATAACATTTTACATGATAATTTCCAAGCCTCTAAATGGTAAAGGCTGGGTTTCCGTTCTGAGGGATTAAGAGCAGCACAGGGAGCAGAAAGAAAGGCAGTGAGGAATGCAGAGCTGCGAGGCCAGCAACACGACCAACGTACCTTCTACTTCCCTGAATGGGTTCAGATCACTGTCGTGTGATAAATGTGTGCACTGCTTTAATCAATTAATGATTTATTTCTGGCGGAAAATAAAAATGCCACCAGAACTAATCTGACAAAATGACAAGAGAACACAGACTTTAATTGTGAGTCACAAACTCTCTTCATCTTTCTGCTACTCTACTTCCAAATGAGCAAAGGAATTGTGAGGTTGAAAAGCACTTTCTTTGGGAAGAAAATTATGAATAATAAGTCCAGTGCACCGGAGACAACCTTCACCTACACATCTACTCTCATGAGACCATCCCCAAATAGTTTTAATCAGTTGTGTTTTCCTAGGGGAGGGAAGGGGATGTATACTATTCCATAGTGCAAAAGCTTTACAGAGGTATCTGGTGTGATCTTCTCTGCTTATGTATTCCTATTTATATAAGTACAATAAATTTGGTTGAACAGGGTGGCTCCACTGTTGCAAAATCTTTCTGAGGAAATGGTGGGCAGAGTTTTCTCTCGTAACAAAGAGATGCCACACCAGACAACAGCTCATCTGGTTTTGACATAAATAATTCCAATTTTTTATTTCATTCAATAAATTTAGTTGAAGACTTGCTATGTTCTGGGTACTGCTTTATCTTTGAGCTCCAAATTCCAGGTGTAAGAACAAGCATGAACTTTAGGATCTGGGACCAGGAAGATGAATACAACACAAGCCAACTCTACAACATTTCATGTGGCTGTTTAGGCAGAGTCGAATTAACTACTATTAACAGGCAAGGGTCTCTCACACTCAGACACACACACATACACACACACACACACACACCACAGCTGCCCTTTGTTCCCTAGCCCTAAACTCTATGACCTATGTGCCCAGACAGGGCTGATAAACTTTCTAAAATAGGAACAATTCTTATGTGCTTTTCTTTCCCTTCTAGAACTTCTCTGAAACCCCATAAGCTAGACCACCACAAGCTCCCCAAGATGCCACCCATTTGAGTAAGTTATCATGGAAAGCGTCAACATAAAAATCTCCTAGTTAAAGGAACACCTATTACAGTGACCTAGACATGGGAGAATAATTTTAAGGATGGAGGCTAGAACCTCCAACATCCAGATAAATTCCAGTGAGCTGACTAACATCATAAACTTCATGGCAATTGCTCTAGTCCCAGGCAATGCAGATGCTAAATCAAGAAAGACTAAGGTCGTTATTCCTTCCCAGACTCTCCAACTAATGTTCATCCTACCTGCTGAAGAAAGAGACAGAGCTTTGCTGAAGTCTAATTCTACTTTATCTTCTTAGTTCCAAATATTGCTATAAATCAAAAAAAGGGAGCTCAGAACCCCTGTTATCCCTCAAATGGTAGCATCCATTTGCTGCTACCATCCAAGTATGTATATCTGAGCAGGCCTAATAAGTCACCAAAATATTAGGGTATAAATCAATTTCACCAATCTCGCATTAGCCATTAAAATTAGTCATGGATACCTTTAATTAGCACCTTTTCTTTAATGGCTGATCATAATAGACATGCACAGGCCCTGGAGCACACAGCTCATCAGTTTGATTACTGATTTTCCACTTATAACAACAGAAGCTTGGGTAATAACTCTAAACTTTTTGTTCCTCATCTACAAACCAGAGATGTAATAGCTCATGTTTGTTGATTAGATGAGTCCATGTAAATAAGGGACAAGGTGTGATGCGTAGCACACAGCATGCATTTAAAACACACTAGCTACTAATAAATTACTAGAATGGTATAATAAAAGGAGCAAGAATTTAGATGTTGATGATCTGGATTCAAAATTGCATTTTGCTGGTGATGCTCTGAGCCTCAGATTTTTCATATCAAAAGTGGGAATATTGGCTCTATGCTTGGAGCTCAGGGGTTAGGGTGCCAGCTACATACACTGGAACTGGTACGTACAAATCCAGCCTGGGCCTACAAAACGAAAATGACAACTACAAAAAAAAAATAGCCGGGCGCTGTGGTGGATGCCTGTAGTCCCAGCTACTTGGGAGGCTGAGGCAAGAGAATCGCTTAAGCCCATGAGTTTGAGATTGCTGTGAGCTGTGATGCCACAGCACTTTACCAGGGGTGACAGCATGAGACTCTGTCTCAAAAGAAAAAAAAAGCGGGAGTATCATCACCTCCTTCTTGAAATTATTGTGAAGACTAAATAAGAAACACAGCTTTGGCACCATAGTTTAAGCAAAATCAGAATTGGCAAACTTTAGTTTAATGTCCTCAGCCACCAAAACACTTCTGAAGGTAACTGCAAACCAAATCCACAAACAGAATAACACAAATTGAACTATTTTATTAATTAACTTGGCCATAGTTAATTCTAAGTTACCAATAAAATGGGAAACATTTAAATAATCCAGTTACTAAAATGATTATGAGTCACAAATCATGAGATGGTCAGAAAGGCTATATTTGCAGTACAGTGACCCAGTGGGAGTGAACCTGGTGCTCTGAGTGACCTTGAAAAAAATCACTTATGTGTTGGAGGCACAAAGCATGACATATATTTGAATCTAGTTAAGACAGAAAAAGAGATTAAGGCATAAGGCACTCATCAGAGGAAAGCAGAAATAAAGTACAGTATCGCTGCCTGATAACTGCAAAAAATAAAAAGAACCCATTCACAAAACCTGAAAGTAGCACATGGAAATTTACTCCTCAATTCCCTCTCCAGATCTCACTACATACCTGAAGGCAAATCTTTAGTTTCTATGAAGTGCTTTTCCTCCGCTCTTTCCCTCTTCTCTTTCTTCTCCTCCATCCCTTTTCATCTTCATTATTGTTCTTCTATAAATCTCCAAGACAAACATACCCTGGAGTGAACTAATTGGTCAGGGAGGGAATGATAAAAAAGATTGCAGTGAAAAAAGAAAGAAGAGCAAAAAGGCAGGGAAGCAGACAAAGGCCGTGGCTCTTAAAGAAAAAACAATAACAGAACAGCCAGCATATTTTGGAAAGTGCAAAATAATTGTATGAGAAGATATTTCTAGAAGTAATCATGTAGAGACAAACACCTCCACAAGTATTAGAAAAAGATGTCAGCAGCCACGCTGTTTAAGTCCTTCACTTCCTCCCCTGGCTTTATGATAAGTGGAAACAGCTCCATGGTAAACCAAAGCAGCGTCCATCAGGTTTGTGTGTGGACAGTTAATACGCCTATGACAGAAACTATTAAAGTGTCACAAAATGAACGTGAGATGCATCAGGATGAAGAAATATACAAGGATGGCGGAAAAGTCTAACGGCCGAGAGCTCTGGATTTGTAAACCTGCCCTCGGTTCCTGATGACGTGATTTAGAGCATTTCAGTCTTCACTGTCGAAGATGGATTCTTAAAATGGATGCATCTACCATAGGCTGCAAGATTTTTGGAGGCAAGCACAAGAATGCCACTTACAACATACTTCATAGTGAGAATACATCTGCCTGAACACCAGCATGGCACAATTCTACCTGTAGTAAACTTGAGAATAGTGAAAGTGGGATTATGTAGTTACCATTCTGAGACTCTGGGAGCTGTGTAATTGTGGAATATGAGTCAAGGATGAATTTCAAAAGCCTCAGTGAACTTTCTATGGTTTCTTCAACTTCACACCTGTATTCATTTACAATTGTTGCCAGGAAAATTTACCACAAAGGTGGTGACTTAAAACAATGTAAATAAATTAGAGGTCTGGATGGTCCGACGTCTAAAATGAGTCTCACTGGGCTAAAATTAAGTGTTGGCAGGAATGCCTTCCCTGCTCATAGAAGAGAATCCACCTCTTTTCTTGCCTTTTTCTGGCTTCTAGCTGTGTCTTTATCCCTTGGCTTATGGCCTTCTTCCATCTTCAACGCCAGAAATCCCATCATCACAACTGCCTTCCTCTCTCTCACTTGTAAGGACACAAATACATATACTGAGCCCACCAAGATAATCCAGGATATTCTTCCCCATCAAGATTCCTAATTTAGGGTGGTGCCTGTGGCTCAAGGAGTAGGGTGCCCGTCCCATATGCCGGAGGTGGTGGGTTCAAACCTAGCCCCGGCCAAAAACAAGAAAGAAAAAAAAAAAAAGATTCCTAATTTAATCTCATCAGCAGAGTCCCTTTTGCCATGTCACTGACTTAGTCACGGGCTTCAGGGATCACAACATGGACTTCTTGGGAGGATGCTTTATTTTGCCTACCACAAACCCTCCAAAAATGGCTTTGTAGCCTGTCATAATGGAGGAAAAGCACTTGAAACGCTTAGGGGCTCTGCATTTTAGGAAGTTTCCCCAACTCTCCCAGTTACTAATAACTGGGTATCTCACTTGAGGGTTAAGGGTAACTCTTAACCTTATAGACTATATATTGAGAGTGGTTAGGTTGGCAGAGGTTGAAACTTGGTACATTTACAGAAAATGAGCTGGATCTGTTAACAAAATCAGAAGGTGTTAGGTGTTCTTGCCATGATGAAACCCTCGATTCACACATATGTACCCGACCTGGGTGTACAGAAGTAGAGATTATATGAACAAGCAGCTATGAAAAAAAAAAAGGAAAAATTTTTGATGGCAAATTATAAATTATAAGACATACACCAGCTTTGTGCTAATATACATGGTATCAAACAAAGGAAACCAGCTTTCACATATACCTAGTTCTTAACTGTCCCATGCTATCGTCTAAAAGTTTATGTGTGCCCAAAATTCATATGTTGAAATCTTAATCCCCCAAATTATGGAACTAGGGCTTTTGCAGAGGTGGTCAGGACCCCTATAAGGGAAGAGCCCTCATAAGTGGGACTAGTGCCCTGATAAAAGAGGCTCCGGAGAGCTCTCTTACCCCTTCTACCACCGAGGACACAGTGAGAAGCCACATCTGTGAGCCAGGACGTGGGCCCTCACCAGACACTGAAACTGCAGGCACCTGAACTTGGACTTCTCAGCCTCTAGAATTGTAAGAAATGAATTTCTCGTTTGTGGCAATTTGTTACAGCAGCACACATGGGCTAAACCAACCTGATCTGGGCCACAGAGGTGCTCGTCTTCCGTTAATCCCGTAAGAATGAGTATGTGCTCACTCACGAGTCAGTAAATAAGGATTTAAAAAGCTGCAGTTTTTAGGTGAATTTTGTGGACCAGAAAGAAAGCAGCACACTCTTCTGTGACAAGGGCCTGACTGATTTAGACAAGGCAGGCTGGGACGGAAGGAGGAGCGCGCACTGCCCGCCGTGGCACAATGTCTCCCAGTGCTTGCTTCTGGAGGCACCCAGCTGCTGTGACCTCCCCAACCAAGAAATCTCCAAAGAAGAGCCTTCAAATCAGCCTTGTCATTACCATCCCATTAGAATTAGGATGACAGTGTATGTCCCAAACTATGGGCTAAACTTTCAAGGTAGCTTGAAGTGTGCACAGTTTCAGTGTTAGATTGCACTATACTCCTTTTGATTATGTCCTATCTTTGAAAAGCTGGGTTCACAGCCATTGCTGTGATAAAATGTGCTGCATAAAAATCAATATGGACAGGAAATTAGGTGGCAGTGTCCAAAGAAATTCCAACATTTGAGAACTCATTCAGTGCCCAATAGGAGGATACATCCCATTAGTAAGTAATTGTGGTTATTTAAGAAATGAAATAAAACTATTTTCTTTCAATTTGCGTGTATTTTTTCAAATGGTATATATTTTTAATTGTTACTACTTTAGTACATAAATTCTTATTCATTTGTTTCAGTATAATTACTTAATGATTGAAACATTGGGGTATTTCTTTTGGCCTAAGAGTCCCACAATAACATTGCTGAGATATTGTGAGCATGTGAACCAAGGAAAAATGGGAGCTTTGGATCTATGCTCTTCCATGAAGAAATATTAGAAACACTGGTTCACTTAGCAAACCCAGTACTCAGTACCTCCCTCACCTGCTAGAGGAAAAAAGAACCCAAAAGCCCTAGAAGAATCTCTTTTGGCGGGGCGTGGTGGCTCATGCCTGTAGTCCTAGCGCTGTGGGAGGCTGAGGCAGGTGGATTGCCTGAGCTCAAAGGTTCAAGACCATCTAGAGCCAGACTGATACCCTGTCTGTACCAAAAAAAGCCGGGCATTGTGGCGGGTGCCTGTAGTCCCAGCTACTTGGGAGGAAAAGGACAAGAGAACCGCTAAAGGAAGAAAAGAAAAGAAAACCTTCAAACTAAGAGGAGTGAAAGCAGTTGAAATTGAAAGCAAAATTAAAAAAGAAAAATCTCTTTCTCCTGCTTTTCAGTTTTCTGTTTTGGTTGCTGCATTAATTAGAGGTCTCCAGAGAAACAGAATGCATTGGAAATTAGATAGATAGATAGGCAGACAGATGGACAAATAGACAGACTTATTACGACAAGTTGGCTCACATAATTGTGGAGGCTCAGAAGTCTCACAACCTGCCACATGCAAACAGAAGACCCAGGAAAGAACTAATGCTGTAATTCCAGCCGTGTCCAAAGACTTGAGAACTTGGTGTAAGTACCAGTTCCTGGACAGGAAAAACTTGATGTCCCAGCTCAATCAGGCAGAGAAGAAAGAAAAGGGAGCAAGTTCTTTCTCCTGTATTTTTTTTCTATGGATAAAGCCCACTCGCACTGGGGAGGGCAATCTACTTTACTGAGTCTGCTGAATCAAATGTTAACCTCATCCTAAAACATCCTCACAGGCACACCCAGAAGTAATTTGTAGTGCAGGTGCTCTGTGGTGTATGTAGTCGAGTTGATACATCAAACGGACCATTATAGCTATCAAGCATCTCAAGCCTCTTTCCCTCAGATTCCCATTCATAAGTCAAAGAAGCAGACTTCTTTTTTTTTCTGAGACAGAGTCTCACTATGGCACCCTGGGTGGGGTGCTGTGGCATCACAGCAACCTCAAACTCTTGGGCTCAAGTGATTCTCTTGCCTCAGCCTCCTGAGTAACTGGACTATAGGCACTCGCCACAACGCCTGGCTATTTTTTGTTGCAGTGGTCATTGTTGGTTAGGTTGCCCAGGCTGGGTTCAAACCCACCAACTTCAGTGTATGTGGCTGGCTCTGTAACCACAGTGCTATGGACACCAAGCCAGAAGCAGACTTCTTACTTTCCCAGCCTCTTTGCAGTTTGGGTATCAATGCCTGATACATATCAGCCAAGGACACTGTGCCTGGCACTCTGAATTAGGATAAGGAGCAGCGTTCACTCGATGGCAACAGAGACAATAAGAACATTCAGTCTCAAGGGGCGGGGCTGTAGGGGTGGAGTAAGGCCCAGTACTCCTCCCTGGGCACGGCCACAGCTGGGAATGCCTGCCTGGCCTCCTTCATCCTTGCCATCCTCTCTAACCTCCCTGCTGGACTCAAAATCATTCCAGAAATTCATTTCTTTCTGTTTAAATCGCCGGCAGTAATTTTCTGTCACTTGTGAGAAAGCCATCACGAGCATAGCTTCCCAAGGCAATCTTCTTTCTACACAAGGTTCATAAACTTCCCAATATGACAAAGTTATATAAAATAACTCACAACTGTAACTTAAGCAAGTGAAAGTAACAAAACTCATTTTGAGCAAACTATGTTTCCATAAATACCTCTCCATTACCATTCGAAAGGAATGAAAATGTGGAAAAATGCAGACAAGACCTCCTGACTTAGAACACTTCACGCTTCCAGGAGTAAGAAACTGAAAAGGTTCCTGTGTTCCCTTCACACGTTCCCTTTGTCCGCAGAGGCCAGGCAGTACATGTTGCTATTATCTCTGCTTGTTCATTTAGAATAAGACCTAAATCACTGGCTTTTTATGGGTAAGGCTGACATAACCTTAAGTAGAGCAATAGGAGATGTGCCACTATAACATATGAAATTGACATTTCATGTCCATTATAGATACAGCTAGATGACCTCAGTCTCAAAGAGCCATTTTATCTGAGGGCCAGAGTTTTATTTTTGACAGATGGGTGCAACAGCTAGAGAATTTATTTAGGTTATGTCTGAACTCACATATAATCTACACGATTATTTTGATTCAATGGCTTTAGACACTGTGAAAATATATTTCCCCTCCCAGATTCAAATGTGTTATATCATAAATATGATATTTAAGAGGGTTTTTTTTTTCATTTCTGCAATCATGCAACTAGTCCTTTAATAATCCATGTATTTCTATCTTAGTTCATCTCATGTTGTTGGATTAACAAGAGACTTTACAATTAACTCGTTCTCACAGTACAATATAAAAAAGTAAACACAGTCAATTCTGTTGTGCTGTGTCTATAATGACAAATACCAGAGTATGTTGTCCCTGTTAACACTGCTAGAATAGGCTAAGATTACTTTTTTTTTTTAATTTTTATTTTTTTTGTTTTTGTAGAGACATAGTCTCACTTTATGGCCCTTGGTAGAGTGCCGTGGCATCACACAGCTCACAGCAACCTCCAGCTCCTGGGCTTAAGCGATTCTCTTGCCTCAGCCTCCCGAGCAGCTGGGACTACAGGTGCCCGCCACAGCACCCGGCTATTTTTTTGTTGCAGTTTGGCTGGGGCTGGGCTTGAACCCGCCACCCTCGGCATATGGGGCCGGCGCCCTACTCACTGAGCCACAGGTGCCGCCCAAGATTACTTTTTTTATCTTTATCTTTTTCTTCTTCTTTTCATTTTACCAAGGAAACAATGTAACCATTTAATTATCTAAGGACTGTACTCTCAAAAAGTATTCTCACATCACTTCTCAAACACAAAAACTCTCTGAAATATAAAAAATGCCTTAAACAGAGCATTAACAAAGAAAACCTGTGCATTTTGGGGCGGCACCTGTGTCTCAGTGAGTAGGGCAGCAGCCCCATAATACTGAGGGTGGCAGGTTGGAACCCAGCCCTGACCAAATTGCAACAACAACAACAAAAAATAGCCGGGCGTTATGGCAGGCACCTGTAGTCCCACTACTCGGTAGGCTGAGGCAAGAGCAGGCACCTGTAGTCCTAGCTACTCGGGAGGCTGAGGCAAGAGAATCACCTAAGCCCAAGAGCTGGAAGTTGTAGTGAGCTGTGACACCATGGCATTATTATGGGAGGGTCTTTATCTGACATTGTGTCAGATAATGACATAATAATGTTCCATCCCCAAAAGGTGTACCCCCCACTGTGATCCCCTCACCCCCTTCCTCCTTCCCTTTCTCTGGTCTCCCTATCCCCCACCCCCCACCGTGTGCTAAGTCATTAATTGTTCTCATATCAGAATTGAGTACATAGGATTCTTGCTTCTCCATTCTTGTGATGCTTTACTAAGAATAATGTGTTCCACTTGCATCCAGGTTACTACAAAGGCTGTAAAGTCTCCGTCTTTTTTAGTGGTTGAGGATTATTCCATGGTACACATATACTACAACTTGTTAATCCATACCTAGGTTGGTGGGCATTTAGGCTGTTTCCACATTTTGGCGATTCTAAATTGAGCTGCAGTAAACAGTCTAGTGCATGTGTCCTTATGGTAAAAGGATGTTTTTCCTTCTGGGTAGATGCCCAGTAATGGGATTGCAGGATCAAGTGGGAGGTCTAGCTTGAGCTCTTCGAGGATTCTCCGTATTTCCTTGCAAAAAGATTGTACTAGTTTGCAGTCCCACCAGCAGTGTAAATGTGTTCCCTTCTCTCCACATCCAGGTACGGTTTTTATCCAGGAGCACAAATGATATCTCTCAGCCCTTCTCTCCTTTGACTTGACAATGTTTTGAGTAAGTTTTACAGTAAGGCAAAGTTACGGTCAAAACTTGGGATTACATCCCCACACCTTCAAACACAGAAGTCAAGGAAGAAAAGAGTCTCGGAATTGGGATCAGTGGATCTGACCCGACTGACCTGGCGTCACGGGCCCCTACTTGAGTGACACTTATGGCCTAGCGAGGCAGTGCCTGTGCTGCAAACCCAGCCACAGAAACTAGTATGAAACCAACACCTCCCACAACAAACGGATCAACCCTAGGGAAAGCACATCCCCTAGGGAAAATCAGCAAGCATTTACCAGAAGGTGATGGAATGTGAAGTTACTGCTTTTTAGCAGCACTAGTCTTGCCTCTTCAGACCCCCAACTAAACATAGGCCAGGAATCATCTCTCACACTTAGAGTAACCCCATTCATTCTGGACAACAGACATGGATCCAGATCAGGCAAGAACAGCTACAATTGTGATGAAAACTAAACAGTGCATTTTGAAGCACATAATTCCCACACTGCCGCTTTATCTGTATTGATCCCCCCTAAAAAAGAGCTCTGCCCCCACACTGCAGCTGCATTACCAGCCCTAAGAAGACAGCAAATGTGTGCTGACTGCTCCTCACTGTTTGTTGCTTCTCCCCACCAAAACCTGGTCTAGTGCATTGTACAGCGAATTTATCACCAAATTCTCTCTCGCTGACTTATGCTACCACTGTTTTACATTTCCAGTTTTTAAGGCTCCAGAACTACCATTATGTCTTATAGCTGATAATATATTGCCTCGTCTTTTCAGACTATAAGAGAGATAGTACTTGTATTTTATATAATATTGTTAGAAAAAATAATATTCTAATGGACATGCCTCCTTCCAAGTTGCCATCTCCTCTTGTACTGAGCTTTTAACCTAGGTTCATGCTTTTGCCACCGCTTTATCTCATCCGGCTTCCACAGTGCCCTCAGGGGCCATCTCCAGAGCTCTCCTGCCTGGTCCTGTGACATCCTTTTCAATGCCAGCCCCCAGAATATTTTTATCTTAAAGATCTCACTGCACCTCACTAGATCAGTGTTTCTCAACCTGGGTATTACTGATGTTTGGGACCAAAAGATTTTTTAGCATAGGAGGTTTTGGTGGGTAATTTTATGGGTGCACTTTACTGGGCCACAAGGGGCCCAGACATTTGGTCAAACATTACTCTGGATGTGTCCGTGAGAGTGTCATGGATGAGCTTAACATTGAATCTCTATACTGAATAAAGCAGATTGCCCTCCATAACATGGGTGATCCTCAGGCAATCATTCCAAGTTCTAAATAGAACAAAGGCTGAGTAAGAGAAGATTCGCCCCACCTGACTCGGTCAGCTGGGGCATCATATATGTATGGTCTGTTTTCTCTGGAGAATTCAGACTAATACACAGGGCTCTCCCAACCACTGCAGGATGGTTAGCATCCCTGGCCTCTAACCACTAGATGCCAGTAACATCCCCTTAGTTATGACAATGAAAAATATCTCTAGCCGAGCCGAGTAGCAGCTTCCTTGCATCTGGGCACCGTGAGTCTGGGGAGATAGGACTCCAGGCATCTCTGGCTGGTGGGAACTGCCTATCATCACTCCTATGAGGATACAGGGAGTCAGCGAGAGACTTCTGGACCCCAAGAGGAGGACTAAAACAGTGGAAAGCCGGCAAGTGGTCGCGTGTGTTCAACCCGTCTAAACCCGCCCACAACTGTAAGTTCAGTAGCAGCGAGACTGCAAACCAGAAAGGCCTTACCTGTGAACTCTTTTGATGTCCTTGGACTTGGCACTGAGTTGAACTGCCTTGGGGAAGGCCTGAGTGGGAGTGCGGAGAACTTTGGCCGTTGTCTAGGGCCCCAGTCTGAGCCGCTGAGCCAGACGGAGCTAATGGTGTTTGGCGGTGGGTCACACGGATCCATTGTCAGTGATCTGCCCCGGCAAGCTCCGCCCTCAGGGTCGCAGAGCTAGAAACGGGTGGGAGCTGGTAACCCAGCAACCAAGTAGCCTAAGGGTGGGGTCTGAGCCGCCTTGCAGCCCTAACCCTCAGGGGCAGAGTGAGACCGGTTTTGGCACACTGAGTAAGTGGATAGCCACTTCAGCAGCGATTCCAGCGAGAAAGCTGGGAAAGCTTCTGCTCAGCAAGTTTACAAGTTCAAAGTGCCTTTTAAGTGGGCTGAAGAGAGATTTAGGGTGTCTATCTGCTGGGGTTTGAGAAATCAGCAGCCTCCAGTCGTATTGGAACTGTGACTAACATCCCATACCCCAAAAGACCACGTGTTGCCCAGACAATATTCAACAACATATACAAACTGCTTTGTTTTTGGTTGTGTATTTTTTCTTTTTTTTTTTGTTTGGTTGGGTTTTTTTGTTTGTTTATTTTGACGTTGTTGATGTTCTTTTGTTTCTTAATTTCAATCTTTTCCATACAGATCCCTTTTTCTTTCTCAATTTTTCTAGTTTAATTATAATTTCCCATTGCTGCCTTTTTTAATAACTACAACTTCATTTTTGCTAGTGTTTCTACCGCTATCACTTGGTTTTTCACCCAATTTTATCGCCATAAAGTTTTCTGTTTGCTTGTTTTGGTTTGAGTTATAGCATTTTTGTCTTTCCTCTCTACTTGGTGGAGGTGGGGTACTGTGTCTGACCAGGTTAGCAAAGAGCTGCTGACCTCAAGGGAACCACCCAACTGGGCACCCAACCCCCAGAAGGTGGGGTTTTTTAAGGTTGTGTCAAAGTACCCTACTGTACACCTATATTGCCCTGTCTCCCTCTTTCTGTGCCTCTCTTCTTTTTGTCAATATTCCTTATCCCTACCCCCCCTCCTTTCTCTATCTTTCTTTTTTTTCTTATCACTCGGTCCTCCTTTCTTTCATCCCTTTTTTGCTCTTCAACCTTCTCACCTTTCTGGTCCTGTAACCCTTAGTCCACAGGCACGAGAACTTAAAGAGCAAGAGGAAGTGAAAGGAAAATTAGGGCAAGGAAACAGATAAAAGAAATCACTCATGAGGAAGAATCAGCAGAAAACTCCAGGCAACATGAAGAACCAGTCCAGAACAACCCCGCCAAGGGACCATGAGGTAGCTACTGCAGAGGATTCCACCTATACAGAAATGTTAGGAATGACAGAAAGGGAATTTAGAATACACATGTTGAAAACAATGAAAGAAATGATGGAAACAATGAAGGAAACTGCTAATAAAGTGGAAAATAACCAAAAGGAAATCCAAAAACAGAATCAAATCAGAGATGAACGATATGAAGAATATAAAAAGGATATAGCAGAGCTGAAGGAAATGAAACAGTCAATCAGGGAACTTAAAGATGCAATGGAAAGTATCAGCAACAGGTTAGACCATGCAGAAGAAAGAATTTCAGAGGTAGAAGACAAAGTTTTTGAGATAACTCAGATAGTAAAAGAGGCAGAAAAGAAGAGAGAGAAAGCAGAACGTTCACTGTCAGAATTATGGGACTTTATGAAACGTTCCAACATACGAGTTATAGGAATTCCAGAAGGGGAAGAAGAATGCCCCAGAGGAATGGAAGCCATACTAGAGAATATTATAAAAGAAAATTTCCCAAACATCACCAAAGATTCTGACACACTGCTTTCAGAGGGCTATCGGACCCCAGGTCGCCTCAACTCTAACCGAGCTTCTCCAAGACACATTGTGATGAACCTGTCCAAAGTCAAGACAAAAGAAAAGATTCTGCAAGCTGCCAGGAGTAAGCGCCAGTTGACCTACAGGGGCAAATCCATCAGAGTGACCTCAGACTTCTCTAATGAAACTTTCCAAGCAAGAAGACAATGGTCATCTACCTTTAATCTACTTAAACAGAACAATTTTCAGCCCAGAATTCTGTACCCTGCTAAGCTAAGCTTCAAAATTGATGGAGAAATCAAATCATTTACGGATATACAAACATTGAGGAAATTCACCACAACAAGACCAGCTCTACAGGGAATACTTCAACCTGTTCTGCACACTGACCACCACAATGGATCAGCAGCAAAGTAAGAACTCAGAAATCAAAGGACAGAACCTAACCTCCACACTGATGCAAAAGATAAAACTAAGCAATGGACTCTCACCAAATAAGACGAATAGAATACTACCACACTTATCAATTATCTCCATAAATGTTAATGGCTTGAATTCCCCACTAAAGAGACATAGATTGGCTGACTGGATTAAAAAACACAAGCCATCCATTTGCTGTCTGCAAGAAACACACCTGGCTTCAAAAGACAAATTAAAGCTCCGAGTCAACGGTTGGAAGACAATTTTTCAGGCAAATGGAATTCAGAAGAAAAGAGGAGTTGCAATCTTATTTTCAGATACATGTGGATTTAAAGCAACTAAAGTCAAAAAAGACAAAGATGGTCACTTTATATTGGTCAAGGGAAAACTACAACAAGAAGACATTTCAATTCTAAATATCTATGCACCAAATTTAAATGCTCCCAGATTCTTGAAACAGACTTTACTCAGTCTGAGCAATATGATATCTGATAATACCATCATAACAGGGGACTTTAACACACCTCTTACAGAGCTGGACAGATCCTCTAAACAGAAATTAAACAAAGATATAAGAGATTTAAATGAGACCCTAGAACAATTATGCTTGATAGACGCATATAGAACACTCCACCCCAAAGATAAAGAATATACATTCTTCTCATCACCCCATGGAACATTCTCCAAAATTGATCATATCCTGGGACACAAAACAAATATCAACAGAATCAAAAGAATTGAAATTTTACCTTGTATCTTTTCAGACCATAAGGCACTAAAGGTGGAACTCAACTCTAACAAAAATGCTCGACCCCATCCAAAGGCATGGAAATTAAACAATCTTCTGTTGAATAACAGATGGGTGCAGGAAGAAATCAAACAGGAAATCACTAACTTCCTTAAGCATAACAACAATGAAGACACAAGCTACCAAAACCTGTGGGATACTGCAAAAGCCGTTTTGAGAGGAAAATTCATCGCTTTAGATGCCTACATTCGAAAAACAGACAGAGAGCACATCAACAATCTCACAAGAGACCTTATGGAATTGGAAAAAGAAGAACAATCTAAGCCTAAACTCAGTAGAAGAAAAGAAATCTCCAAAATCAAATCAGAGATCAATGAAATTGAAAACAAAAGAATCATTCAGAAAATTAATGAAACAAGGAGTTGGTTTTTTGAAAAAATAAATAAAATAGATAAACCATTGGCCAGACTAACGAGGAATAGAAAAGTAAAATCTCTAGTAACCTCAATCAGAAATGATAAAGGGGAAATAACAACTGATCCCACAGAGATACAAGAGATCATCTCTGAATACTACCAGAAACTGTATGCCCAGAAATTTGACAATGTGAAGGAAATGGATCAATATTTGGAATCACACCCTCTCCCTAGACTTGGCCAGGAAGAAATAGACCTCCTGAACAGACCAATTTCAAGCACTGAGATCAAAGAAACAATAAAAAAGCTTCCAACTAAAAAATGCCCTGGTCCAGATGGCTTCACTCCAGAATTCTATCAAACCTTCAAGGAAGAGCTTATTCCTGTACTGCAGAAATTATTCCAAAAAATTGAGGAAGAAGGAATCTTCCCCAACACATTCTATGAAGCAAACATCACCCTGATACCAAAACCAGGAAAAGACCCAAACAAAAAGGAGAATTTCAGACCAATCTCACTCATGAATATAGATGGAAAAATTCTCAACAAAATCCTAGCCAATAGATTACAGCTTATCATCAAAAAAGTCATTCATCATGATCAAGCAGGCTTCATCCCAGGGATGCAAGGCTGGTTCAACATACGCAAGTCCATAAACGTTATCCACCATATTAACAGAGGCAAAAATAAAGATCACATGATCCTCTCAATAGATGCAGAAAAAGCATTTGATAAAATCCAGCATCCTTTTCTAATTAGAACACTGAAGAGTATAGGCATAGGTGGCACATTTCTAAAACTGATTGAAGCTATCTATGACAAACCCACAGCCAATATTTTACTGAATGGAGTAAAACTGAAAGCTTTTCCTCTTAGAACTGGAACCAGACAAGGTTGTCCTCTGTCACCTTTACTATTCAACATAGTGCTGGAAGTTCTAGCCAATACAATTAGGCAAGACAAGGAAATAAAGGGAATCCAAATGGGAGCAGAGGAGGTCAAACTCTCCCTCTTTGCTGACGACATGATCTTATACTTAGAGAACCCCAAAGACTCAACCACAAGACTCCTAGAAGTCATCAAAAAATACAGTAATGTTTCAGGATATAAAATCAATGTCCACAAGTCAGTAGCCTTTGTATACACCAATAACAGTCAAGAGGAGAAGCTAATTAAGGACACAACTCCCTTCACCATAGTTTCAAAGAAAATGAAATACCTAGGAATATACCTAACGAAGGAGGTGAAGGACCTCTATAAAGAAAACTATGAACTCCTCAGAAAGGAAATAGCAGAGGATATTAACAAATGGAAGAACATACCATGCTCATGGCTTGGAAGAATCAACATTGTTAAAATGTCTATACTTCCCAAAGCAATCTACCTATTCAATGCCATTCCTATCAAAGTACCTACATCGTACTTTCAAGATTTGGAAAAAATGATTCTGCGTTTTGTATGGAACCGTAAAAAACCCCGTATAGCTAAGGCAGTTCTTAGTAACAAAAATAAAGCTGGGTGCATCAGCATACCAGATTTTAGTCTGTACTACAAAGCCATAGTGCTCAAGACAGCATGGTACTGGCACAAAAACAGAGACATAGACACTTGGAATCGAATTGAACACCAAGAAATGAAACTAACATCTTACAACCACCTAATCTTCGATAAACCAAACAAGAACTTACCTTGGGGGAAAGACTCCCTATTCAATAAATGGTGTTGGGAGAACTGGATGTCTGCATGTAAAAGACTGAAACTGGACCCACACCTTTCCCCACTCACAAAAATTGATTCAAGATGGATAAAGGACTTAAATTTAAGGCACAAAACAATAAAAATCCTCAAAGAAAGCATAGGAAAAACACTGGAAGATATTGGCCTGGGGGAAGACTTCATGAAGAAGACTGCCATGGCAATTGCAACAACAACAAAAATAAACAAATGGGACTTCATTAAACTGAAAAGCTTCTGTACAGCTAAGGTGACGATAACCAAAGCAAAGAGACAACCCACACAATGGGAAAGGATATTTGCATATTTTCAATCAGACAAAAGCTTGATAACCAGGATCTATAGAGAACTCAAATTAATCCACATGAAAAAAGCCAACAATCCCTTATATCAATGGGCAAGAGACATGAATAGAACTTTCTCTAAAGACGACAGACGAATGGCTAACAAACACATGAAAAAATGTTCATCATCTCTATATATTAGAGAAATGCAAATCAAAACATCCCTGAGATACCATCTAACCCCAGAGAGAATGGCCCACATCACAAAATCTCAAAACTGCAGATGCTGGCGTGGATGTGGAGAGAAGGGAACACTTTTACACTGCTGGTGGGACTGCAAACTAGTACAACCTTTCTGGAAGGAAGTATGGAGAAACCTCAAAGCACTCAACCTAGACCTCCCATTCGATCCTGCAATCCCATTACTGGGCATCTACCCAGAAGGAAAAAAATCCTTTTATCATAAGGACACTTGTACTAGACTGTTTATTGCAGCTCAATTTACAATCGCCAAAATGTGGAAACAGCCTAAATGCCCACCAACCCAGGAATGGATTAACAAGCTGTGGTATATGTATACCATGGAATACTATTCAGCCATTAAAAAAAATGGAGACTTTACATCCTTCGTATTAACCTGGATGGAAGTGGAAGACATTATTCTTAGTAAAGCATCACAAGAATGGAGAAGCATGAATCCTATGTACTCAATCTTGATATGAGGACAATTAATGACAATTAAGGTTATGGGGGGGTGCAGAAAGAGGGATGGAGGGAGGGGGGTGGGGCCTTAGTGTGTGTCACACTTTATGGGGGCAAGACATGATTGCAAGAGGGACTTTACCTAGCAATTGCAATCAGTGTAACTGGCTTATTGTACCCTCAATGAATCCCCAACAATAAAAAAAAAAAGAAAAAAAAAAAGAAGATTAAAGGTAGATGATAATTCTCAAAAAAAAAAGAAAAATATCTCTAGCCATTGTCAGATACACCCTGGAGACAAAAATGCCCCCAGCTGAGAAACACCACAGTAGCGCTTAAATGCAGACTCCATCAAGACACCTGGGGAAATAAAACTGTCTTAGAAACCTCACAAATTTTTAGCAGTGATTATATAATCATTCACAATATCCGTGTCTTCCCTAAATTAAGAATTCCTCTGTGATTTCTTCTCATAGCTTTCCTATGCTTCAGAATGCTTCCTATCATCCATCACTCTGCCTTCCCTATCTTTGTAAAGCAGGGGTTTTTAGACCCAGACTGGGTATGAATTCAAATCACCTGTGAGGCTTCCTCAACACACCAGTGCCTTGGAGATTCTGATTTAATAAACCTTGCTATGGGGCCAAGGGATCTCTATTAATAAAAAGCTTCCTGGGCTTCTTCAGGTACAGAACCCCAGTAGGAGCACAGTTCCCCTGAAATTGCAGCAAGGATTGAGAAGCAAATGACGTAAACACCTCTAGACGCAAGCAAGTACATCTACCTCCTGACGGAACTTGGCACGTTGCCCGACTTCCAGCTCGACAGTCCTTCTCATAATTGAAAAAAGACCCTGAAATACACTAGTTCTTCAGATGCAGTCAATTTTTTGTTTTTAATTCCAACAGTTTTAAAAGCATTGCCTTTCTTAACAGAGGAATAGGATAGGTCCTAGAAAAGAAATATAGGTTTTATAAGAGACATTACTTAATTATCATAGGGAAATCATAAGAAAACAGTAAGACTTTAAATCTCATGATGGAAAGTGAGTCTTAATAAATCAAAATATTGTTGAAGGACCTACCCACTGATAAATTAAGAAAGGAAGATAACCTTAAATTAAATAATTCATGAACTGAGGCACACAAGTAATTCCCTGAAATTTCCTAACAACAATTCAAGCTTCAGGACACGTATTTACTTTGCTACAATAGAATATAAATATCTCATCCTCAAGGGCTTTCATTTGTCCCGTTTAAAACTCTACAGAAAATCAGTAAATACTAAGGATAATATAACTGCGTAAAATTTTCCTCAAAATAAAATCTATGTATAGCTAGGGAAAATACAGACATCAGAGACATTGCAATAGCATGGAGTTTGGAGAAACTTTTGAATTATTTTCTTTTGAGAAGAGACTGACATTAAAATGTGCAAACTGCTCTTTACTACTATTTGCAAAGTATCACTATCTTCTTCTAGTCCCCTCAGCTAGCCACAGTAATTAAATGTACGGGGACTCTAAATTGGATGAGGTCCGAAGAATTACATGGGAAAACACACTTTCCTGAAAACAGCCCTTGATTCCAAACTATACCATAGAGTAGACAGTTCAGGTCACCTCTTTTTCCTCTGAAGAGAAAATAAACTAAACAAAGCTAGAATTATTTACAGATTGGAGGGATTGAACCCACTGCATGTTGAAGTCCCAAACAACCCCAAGTTGCTTCCGTCTCTCTTCCCAGCTCCTCCCATCCAACCTACCACTGAACACTCTGGTGTTCTAATATCAAATCCTTTCTTTCTTTCTACATCCCTCCTACTTCTTTCTTTCTTATTTCATTATTTCCTTGCTGTGCCACACCACACCATTGAAGAACCAATTTTGCTCTGACGTTTGCTCTGCCAGTCTATCCCAATCGTTGGGAACCTGTTCCACCAATTGCTCTGTGCTTCTTTGCTGTCACTTTTTTTCAAATCCCACATCTTATTTCCCTGATAGTTTCCTGACAGTCAGAGTCTATATAAACAGAGAAATTGGCTCTGTTACCGAGAATGAGGATCCATTAGAAGCTCTAAATAATAGCCTCTGTCACTATAAACTGCTGTATGTATGATTATAGAAAATGCTATTCACTGTGAAAAAAAAATGTGAGAAAAAGGCAGAATTTTTTAAACTCTTGCATTAAGGAAAGAGGATGACCACCTTGGATGCTGGCCAACCACAAATACTTCGCCCTCTATACTTGTCCAGAGAGCACAGAATGATTTCCACCCTCATCACAATGGCAAATTATAATGAAACCTCTGAGGATATTATAGAGAAAGGCCTTGCTTTCTAGATTGTCAAAACAATTATAATAAAACAGCTGCTCACCTTCATCTGAGGAATATAACACATTACCTCCCCTCTTGACAACAAACCTGTTTTTGAACATCTGCTGGGTAACAAACTACTGGGAAACTTTGCGATGTGTGACCCTGGCTTATCCCCTCACGTTTCCGTGAGGGGTCCAGGGCACTGGGCAGGTGTCCCTGGGCTTCTCACATGCCATTTTAGTCGGATGGCATGTCAGACGGAGAGGCGCCAATGGCCCAGTTGGGTGGAGATGTCCATGGTAGTTAACTTGTCTGGCAGGTCAGCTGCAGAAGCTGGGACAGCAGTTGACTGGTCAGGAATTGGTCTTTCTTCACGTGGCTAGGTTGAGCTTCCTCACAGATTAATGGTCAGACTTCTTACATGGCAGTGGCTTCCTTAAGAGTGAACATGCCAAGAAAACAGGTGGACAATGCAAGGCTGCCTATGACTTAAGCACAAAGCTGGCATCTTCCCGACTGTATCTACTGGTTACAGATTCAGTGTGGCGGGTAACCACCCAGAGGCTCGGGGTACCATTTTAACTAAAACAATGCCCAGTGGGACCATTGGGAGATACATAGTTGCTCTCAGGTTACAAATAAGAAACAAGCTCATTACATAAAAAACAGGCTCACTGATTCTAGGTCTGAGATCCAAGACCTCGCAATTGTTTGAACTGGGCCAGGAGTCTGAGGATTCAGATTCTAAGTCCACTGTTCTGCTGATACCAGGCAGTGGTAAACTTAAAATGGATTACACTTCCCCAGGGCTTAGTCCTCTAGCCACCTGGTACCTTCCCATATAATTTCCTTTGTGCTGAGGTAAGACAGAGTCTATGACCTGCAGATCAGAAACAGTGACTACAGGAAAGGTAACCAGTAACTGTGTATACCAGCTTTGGTGTCTACTTCAACTTAGTTTACATATGACGCTGCCACTTCCTTACTAGGTGTACATATCCCCACACAACTTTCTTAAGTTCTCCAAAACTGTTCCTCATCTGAAAATTAACAGTATCACTTTCTTCAGAGAGTGGCAAAGATTAAATGAGATAAGACAAGGAAAGTACCAGGCACAGCCCAGATATCAGCTATTTTGCTTAATATTAATATTAACAATTACATTTAATTGTCATGTTTAAAATATTAAAAAATACTTTTCTGCAAATCTGATATCCACAAAGCTCTGAAAAACCAAACCTGTTGCCAGCCAAACCCAACCACAGCAGACAAGACACTTTTTGTAATCTCTATCCCATTCAAGTACCAAGAAACGTCAATATGCTTGGGTGCTGCCCAAGATCCTATGGAAATGTCAACAGCATACACCATAAATAGCATGCTGACTTTCTAAAATCTAAAACTCTAAACCACATTTAACTCCAAGGGTTTCAGATAAGAGACTATAGATATGTAAGATATTATTATTCAAAAAAATCTATAATAAAATCACATGTCCAAGGACAGTGGCAATGGAGAACTGTGGGTGATCCTACAAAATTGGGACTATTTTTCCAAACCCAGAAATTATATTAGAGCCAATTTCGATAACACTTTATACTGAACTAATACTGCTTATACAGGCAATTTGTGCCAAAAGAACAAATTTACATATAATTTGATAAGCTGCTCTACAAATATTGTACGTCTAGTTAAGGCATGTAATTAGAACTGCATCTTCTGGCTTTTTAATTTAAAGTGTGTTTAAGAATTCTATTTTATTACCTGAATTAAATATCATTGGTTTCGCACTTGTGGGTTTCTCACAGGCTTGCTGTTCACTCATTTTGCATCCTCTTACTCATATTGAATTGGATAAATCAAAGGTTTGAATTGCAATCTCATCCTGGGACTGCTGATTTTGTTTATATTGTCAGATCTGGCTCTCAATGGTTCAGAGCTTCAGAAAAACAGACTGAACTGCTATAGCTTATTTTCTCTAGGGTTAAATTTTAACTTGAAGAAAGATTCTGAGGCCCTGTTTTGAAAATACAAATGGAAGGTTGAGAATGAAAGCATGTAAAACCCCCCCATACAATAAAAATGAAAGTATAATTCAAATCGGAATGACATATCAACAGAGCCATATTACTTATGATAATGAATAAACTTACGATATACTACATCACTTTACTATGGTCATTTATTAGATTCTTTTTAATCTAAAAAAATACTCTTAAAAAAAGATTCTTGTTTAAGATGTAACCTAATTCATAGCAAAAATAGTGTTGGGGGCAAGCAAAGACAATATGTAAAAATTACATATAATGCCCTTTTAAAAACCTTCATTTTAGAAAACAGGTCTATTTGCCACAATGCAAGGTTAACTCATGAAATGACAAAGGTACTTAAAAGTCTCTATCTTTTCATAGACGCATACTACGTAATATATACTATGTATTTTTATGTACCATCTGGTTAAGTAGTATATAAATGAAGAAACTAAGCCAGGACACTTTCTCAAGGTCATGAAGTTAACTGCCAAGCAGATGATGCAAAAGACTATTAGGTAAAAAGCATCTAATGTTAATAACAGAGTGAAGAGCCTCTCTCCAAAGTATCCAGCATATTTTTGGTTTTCATGAATTTTTAAAGCAGCATCTGTTTTTAGGTAAGCAGAAACATACCTAGGGAAAATAAGACCTGTTACAAAACATTAAAATCAAAGTCCAGGAACATGCCCTCTTTGCATGTGTGCTAAAGGAAAGTTAATGCCATCAACACTTGATTATTTCTCAGACTAAAAAAGAAGGCAAAATAGGGGTGGCGCCTGTGGCTCAGTCGATAGGGCGCCGGCCCCATATGCCGAGGATGACGGGTTCAAACCCGGCCCCGGCCAAACTGCAACCAAAAAATACCCAGGCATTGTGGCGGGCGCCTATAGTCCCAGCTACTCGGGAGGCTGAGGCAAGAGAATCGCTTAAGCCCAGGAGTTGGAGGTTGCTGTGAGCTGTGTGAGGCCACGGCACTCCACCGAGGGCCATAAAGTGAGACTCTGTCTCTACAAAAAGAAAAAAAAAAAAGGTAAAATAGCATATCTAAAACAAATAATCTTTCCTCTATCCCTGCACCATACAAAACTACAGGTTTCTCACAAGTCTACCAAAGAACCCAGGAGTTCTTTCGTTTCTCATTACAAACAGTTGCACCCAATGTCCATGCAAGGGCTCTGCCAAAAGATTACTTTTTGTAGATTTGGGCCAGCATTTACTTACAATGTTCTATGGGATCTTAATGGTATCACAAGAAAAGAAGGGTCTCCCGGTATTAAAAAAATAATATTAAATAACCAAATTTTAAGCATGGGAAATTTCAACTTACTACAGTTTGTGGAATTTTGTTTTATTTTCCTATGTAATTTCTCTGGCCTTTCATGTATTGGTACATATTATGAATCAACAAAATAGGCATTTACTGAATCTTAGATCATAGAGAATGCTAATCTGTAGTGCTCCCATGTTCCCTGGAGTATATTTTGGCTAATTATACTCTACAACACATCCTAACCAATCAATAGCTCTCAGAGTCCTGCAAAAACCAAAATTAGCCTATTTTTATTTTTAATTTCCAGGGACAGGAAACTCACTACATGTTGAAGCAACACATCATTTTGGGATCATTCCTCCCAGTTACCTCCCTGTGGTTTCCTTTAATATGTTTTGGATCTGACTTCTGCGAAAGCACAAAAAGATCTAAGTCTGGCAACCCAATACCTTCCCATTTTGCTTGAAATTGTTCCAGATCCATGAAGAAACCCAGTCTAATCCCTCACACTGAATTTTGATCACTGTACACTAAATATCCTAAGTAGTTCATGGGACCTGTACTGTGTACCATCATCATCCAAGCTGACTTCCTCACGGATACTTGGCAATATCCACCTTAGGGTAGATGGCTGTCCTCAGACCATGATCATATGTGAGTGCAGGATTCAAACTGACTGGGTTTTCTCTGGGTCTAAGCACTGGTTATACCAGTATCTTTGAGATCTTGACAAGTCTGCTAACTCTCTAAGCCTCACTCACTTCATCAGTAAAACAGAACTAACAATAATTCTTTGCCTGCTGAGGTTACTGTAAACATTAAATTTAAAATATTGAGTCTGCCACATAGTATGTATTCAATAAATATTATCTCTTATCAATATGTCCCTTTTAGAAATATGTGTTTTCTTCCAGCCAATTTTAAGAAGTAGAATTCACAAAGTCCTCAGTGGTGACTGATTGTCTCAGGGTTGCAATCAGTGGGTGAATGAAACACTAAGAAAAGAAACTGGCAGAGGATTAAAAATAAGCCACAAATTATCTGCAAGCAGATAAAGCCCTGACTACATAATCATTACCAACCAGACTTTATCTTTGTCTTCCCATGTAGTAACATGTCACTTTCTTTTAAGGGGTTCAGTGAAACACACTCTGCAAAAACCTTCAATTTGAAATAGGAATGGGGGAGTGGAAATAAACATGTTTTAACAACACAGACTTCATCGTTTCCTCCGCTCTGCTTGAAAGAGTGGCATTCAGAGACAGAACAAAATTCAGTATCAAGTTATCTTCGACTCTCAGTCTGATACCACTAAGCTTCCAGCTTGCTTTTGACTGTACCAGTGGAGCTTGTAATCTTTTACAGTTTTTTTTTGGCCGGGGCTGGGTTTGAACCTGCCACCTCCGGTATGTGGGGCCAGCACACTAATCACTGAGCCACAGGTGCTGCCAGCTTGTAATCTTTTAATTCAGTGCATGATTTATAGTTCCCTGTAGCACCTTTTAAACACTGGCAGAGTTCTACATCAATGATGAATGTGTCTCCATTTAGCTCAAACCTCTAGCATCGTACAGGTGCAAGAATTTTTGGCCCTGAGCAGCGGAATAGAAGTTGGTGTATATTTCCAATCTGATTCTGAACCTTCTGTAATTGTATAAAAAGTGAAGTATAAAAAAATGAGTATAAAAAGTGAACAGATTCAAATTATCGTTCATGTAATTTCTTCGATATTTTAGGAATGTTCTTGATTTTGAACAATCAATTGAAAAAGCAAATGGAGAAAAGAGACTGATTTCAATCATGGTGCTTGCTCTGAGAAGATTATGGAGCACCACACAGTTAAATAAGCCTAAATTTTCTATTATATTAGATCTGGTTTCTCCCTTCTCCCTCCCTTCACTTAATTTGACCAAATATTGAGTTCCTATTTAAATTTTTTTGGGGGGGCACCTACTAAGCTCTGATGTAAGATTCACTGAAAGGAACTTCTAAGTTCTCTGATGCACCTGTTATCCCTGAACACGCTGGCCACACCCCCCACCACGCCTATGGGGGCTGGGATGTAAACCCAGAGGACTCCCACAATGGCACTGCCCATAAATTTGGGGAGATGGAGACTTAACCAATCCAGTCTTTGCTGGAGAAAAGAGCAAGCAATTCATAGAGAAAGAAAAGAAACACAAACCACAAAGATAAGAAACACAGAATAAGTAGGTAAACAAAATTAACTGTGTAACAGTGAAACCTAGATCCACAAACTGTGAGCACGTCCAATCATGTGAAAGGTACAAAGGAGCACACGCAACCTTCTAGTTCTGAACTTCCCTCTGTCTCAGGGTCCAAGTGGACAACAGCAGTGTAGCTTTCTCCAAGTTCCATCAGGATCTTCTAAGTGTAGGAAATTTCTTTTTTATTCATCTACTTCACCTTCTGCTAAACCCCCAGTACTTAACCTAAGTCTCTATTTCTTGCGACAAGAAAGGCCAAAGCACATTTAAAAGTAGGGAAATTACTACCTGATGAGTTTTTGATCACGTTTAAAGTTACATCTTTCTTCCTCCTCACAACCTTGCCATAAACAGCACTTAGTTTTCTAGACTAATTGTTTTGAATAGAATGGTAATTTAAGGTAATTTGGTATACAAAACTACCATACATAGAGGAGGCTACAGAACTACAAGATGCTCAATAAGTCTTATTAGTTAATAAAGTCCAGAGGACAAAAAAATAATTATGAAATCAATATTGCTTAATGAGAAGGCATAAATCCACTAGAAACTCAGATTTCTACTTTTCATTGCTCAGAAATCATGAGAAAAGGTGTTAGATAAAGGAACCAAAACTAGAATTCACTCTTAGATTTACTGAGCACTTTAATACGAGGAACTCGGTGACACACCGAAACGTTCCACGCACTGGGAGTGAAGACAAGACAAATAGTTACCTCAAGGATCTCAGTCTAAGGGGAGATGCGGATAAGAAAACATCATAATATGTGGTAGACACACACTTTTTCATTTTCTATCCTATCATGTAATAATCTGTGAGTTCTAAGAAGACAAGAGATCAGTGAGCTCCTAAGGAAAAACCACGTACACAGGAGGATACTGCATAAAGACAATGGATGGTTTAATATTCACGACACTCAAAGGGCTGTATTCAGGGCCCCAGAGTTAAGAGATGATTGCCATTAAGATAAACTGTGCAGATGGCTTCTGGTACAACAGAGTCACAATCAATGCCAATCACACTCACCAGGAGGGAAATACTAAAGATGACAAGGTTTTAAAAATTAAAACACACACACACACACAACACCAGAAACAAAAACAGGGACTTAGAAAACTTCATAGAAATCTATGCCTGAAAGAAACGAAATCATGACTTTGAAGAATTAGATCTAGAAATGATATCTGCATTCCCACATTTACTCAGCATTAGTCACAATAGCTAAGATATGGAAACAACCTGAATAGCCATCAACGGATGAAAAAAAAAGTGACATACACACACACTAAAATATCACTCAGCCATTAAAAAGAAGGAAACCTTACCACATGTGACATCATAGACGAAATTACGCTAAGTGAAATAAGCCCATCTCCATGATTCCATGTATATGAGAGGTATCTAATGTAGGCATCTACAGTGATAAATTTTCCTCTCAAAACTGCTTTTGCAGTATCCCACAAGTTTTGGTAGCTTGTGTTTTCATTGTTGTTATGCTCAAGGAAGTTAATGATTTCCTGTTTTATTTTTTCCTGCACCCAACTGTCGTTCAACAGAAGGTTGTTTAATTTCCATGCCTTTCGGTGGGGTTGAATGTTTTTTTTTGGAGTTGAGTTCCACCTTTACTGCCTTGTGGTCTGAGAAGATGCAAGGTAAAATTTCAATTCTTTTGATTCTGTTGAGGTTTGTTTTGTGTCCTAGGATATGATGAATTTTGGAGAATGTTTCATGGGGCTATGAGAAGAATGTATATTCTTTATCTTTAGGATGGAGTATTCTATATGCGTCTATCAAGCACAGTTGTTCTAGGGTCTTATATCTCTGTTTATTTCCTGTTTAGAGGCTCTGTCCATCTCTGTAAGAGGACTGAAGTCCCCTGTTATTATGGTATTATAAGATATAATATTGCTCAGACTGAGTAAGGTCTGTTTCAAGAATCCGGGAGCATTTACATTGGATGCATAAATATTTAGAACTGAGGGCAGCGCCTGTGGCTCAAAGGGATAGGGCGCCAGCCCCATATGCCAGAGGTGGAAGGTTCAAACCTAGCCCCAGCCAAAAACTGAAAGAAAAAAAAAGATATATATATATTTAGAATTGAAACATCTTCTTGTTGTATTTTTCCCTTGACCAATATAAAGTGACTATCTTTGTCTTTTTTGACTTTAGTTACTTTAAATCCACATGTATCTGAAAATAAGATTGCAACTCCTCTTTTCTTCTGAATTCTGTTCAGCTAAAAAACTGTCTTCCAAACCTTAACTCAGAATTTTAACTTGCCTTTTGAAGCTAGGTGTGTTTCCTAAAGACAGCAAATCGATGGCTTGTGTTTTTTAATCCAGTAAGCCCATCTATGCCTCTTCAGTGGGATATTCAAACCATTAACATTTATTGAGATAATTGATAAGTGTGGTAGAGTTCTATTCATCTTATTTTGTGAGAGTTCATTGCTTAGTTTTATCTTTTGCATCAGTGGAAGTTAGGTTCTGTTCTTTAATTGCTGAGAACTTACTTTGCTGCTGATCCAATGTGATGGTCAGTGAGTAGAACAGGTTGAAGTATTACCTGTAGAGCTGGTCTTGTGGTGAATTTCCTTAATGTTTGTATATCAGCAAATGATTTGATTTCTCTGTCAATTTTTTTTTTTTTTTTTTTTTTTGTAGAGACAGAGTCTCACTTTATGGCCCTCGGTAGAGTGCCATGGCATCACACAGATCACAGCAACCTCCAACTCCTGGGCTTAAGCAATTCTCTTGCCTCAGCCTCCTGAGTAGCTGGGACTACAGGCACCCGCCACAATGCCCAGCTATTTTCTCTGTCAATTTTAAAGCTTAGACTTAGCAGGATATAGAATTCTGGGCTGCAAATTATTCTGTTTAAGTAGATTAAAGGTAGATGACCATTGTCTTCTTGCTTGGAAAGTTTCATTAGAGAAGTCTGCAGTCACCCTGATGGATTTTTCCCTGTAGGTCAACTGGCGCTTACTCCTGGCAGCTTGAAGAATCTTTACTTTTGTCTTGACTTTGGACAGGTTCATCACAATGTTTCTTGGAGAAGCTCGGTTAGAGTTGAGGCGACTGGGGGTCCGACATCCCTCTGAATGGAGTATGTCAGAATCTTCGGTGATACTTGGAAAATTTTCATTTATAATATTCTCTAGTATGGCTTCCATTCCCCTGGGGCATTCTTCTTCCCCTTCTGGGATACCTATCACTCGTATGTTTGAACGCTTTATAAAGTTCCATAATTCTGTCAGCGAACGTTCTGCTTTTTCTCTCTTCTTTTCTGTCTCTTTAACTATCTGAGTTATCTCAAGGGTTTTGTCCTCTAACTCTGACATTCTTTCTTCTGCATGGTGTAATATGTTGTTGATACTTTCTATTCCATCTTTAAGTTCCCTAATTGACTGCTTCAGTTCCTTCAGCTCTGCTATATCCTTTCTATATTCTTCATATCGTTCATCTCTTATTTGATTCTGTTTTTGGATTTTCTTTTGGTTATTTTCCACTTTATCAGCAGTTTCCTTCATTGTTTCCATCATTTCCTTCATTGTTTTCATCATCTGTATTCTAAATTCCTTTTCTGTCATTTCTAACATTTCTGCAGTAGCTACCTCATGGTCCACTGGGATGGGGGGGCTTGCTCTGGCTTTTCATGTTGCCAGGAATTTTCTGCTGATTCTTCCTCAGGAGTGATTTCTTTTATCTGTTTCCTTGCCCTCCTTGCCCTAATTTTCTTTTCACTTCCTCTTGCTCTTCAAGTTGCTGTACCTCTGGCCTAGGGTTTCGATGAGTCCTTTTGGTACAGGACCAGAAAGATGAGAAGACTGAAGAGCAAGAAGGGAAAAAAGAAAGAAAAAGAAAAGAAAGAAAATAAAAGAGAGGAAAGGGTGTGAGTAAAAAAGAGTATGTATTGACAAAAGGAAGAGAGGCAAAGAAAGAGGGAGACAAAGCAATATAGGTGTAAAGTAGGATACTTTGACACAACCTTAAAAAGAAGTCCCAACCCCTGCGGGTGCCAGGTTGGGTGGTTCCCTTGAGGCCAGCAGCTCTTTGCTAGCCTGTTTGGACACAGTCCCCCACCTCCACCAAGTAGCAAGGACAAAAATGCTAGAAATCAAACCAAAACAAGAAAACAGAAAACTATGCAGGATAAAATTGGGGGAAAAACCAAATAATAGGGGTAGAAACACTAGCAAAAATGAAGATCTAATTGTTGAAAAAGGCAACAATAGGAAATTAAATTTAAACTAGAAAAATGGAGAAAGAAAATAAAGGAAAAAAAGCAAAGAAAAATCTATAGGGAAAATGTTGAAATTGAAAAACAAAACAAAAAAAAGAAAACACAAAAAACAAAACCAAAAACAAAGCAGTATATATATCTTGCTGAACATTGTCTGGGCAACAGGTGATCTTCTGGGGTATGAGATGTTAATCACAATGCTGATACTCCTGTACGAGATTGAGACTAGAGGCCTCAGCTGATTTCTCAAACCCTACAGGGTGGAGAACCTAAATCTCCCTTCAGCCCTCTTAAAAGGCACTTTAAACTGCTAAACTTGGCTAAGCAGAAGCTTTCCCAGGAAAGTGCTTGTCACTGGGTCACTCTGGAAGTGGCTATCCACTTACCCAGTGTGCCAAAACCGGTCTCACTTTATGCTCCTGAGGGCTAAGGGTGTAAGGCATCTCAGTCCCCACCTTTAGGTTGCTCAGTTACTAGATTACTTGCTCCCAGCGGATCCTTACTCTGCGACCCTGAGGGCAGAGCTTGCTGGGGCAGTTCTCCCACAGTGGCTCAGCGCAGCCCACAGCTGAACACTATTAGCTCCATCTGGCTTTGTGGCTCAGTCTGGGGCCCTAGATAACACTTAAAAGTCCTCAGCACTCTTGCCCAAGTTCTCCCAAGGTAGTTCAACTGAGTGCCAAGTCCAAAAAAACCAAAACAGCTCACAGGTAAGACCTTTCCAGTTTGCAATCTCACTGTTGCTGTACTTACAGCTGCTGGTGGGATTAGACCAAATGAACACATGAAACCACTTGCCAGTTTTCCACTTTTGTCCTCCTCATGGGGTCCAGAAGTCTCTCACTGACTCCCTGTGTTCTCAAACGGATGTTTATGGGCAGATCCCACCAGCCAGAGATGCCTAGAATCTTGTCTCCCAGACTCACCATGCCCAGTTCCAAGGAAGCTATTACTCATATATGATTTATCTAAAGTATTCAAACTCATAGAAACAAGAGTATAGAAGTTTCCAGGATCTAGAGGAGGGGAAAGTGTAAAGGGAGTGTCTAATAGATAGAAAAGGTATAAATTTCAGTTATGCAAGATGAATAAATTCTAAAGATCTGCTGCAAAAGGCAGTGCCTGTATTTAAAAATACTGGATTGCATACCTAAATTTTTGATAAATTAGTAATCATGAGTGATTTTACTACCCAAAAATGGAGGGGAGAGTAGGAGGAAGCTTTTGGAGGCTGTAGATATATATTTTTTTACCTTGATGGCAGTGATGCTTTCATGAATGTATGCCTATGTTCAAACTCATCAAATTCTATACATAAAATTTAGGCAGTTTTTTTTTTTTATTTCAAATTAATATGAGGGTACAAATGTTTAGGTTACATTGTTTTCACATCTATGTAAAATTTAAGTTGTAGTTGAGCCTTTCACGCTGGGGTCCTACTCAACCCTCACATCATGCACAATAGGTGAGTTCACACCAATTGATATGGGCAGTTTTGTTAGGTCAATTATTCCTGACACCATTAAAAACAAAAAAATCTATGCAAAGGGTTTTCGAAATACATGACTTCGGAGGAAAAAGAATCTTCTACCCAGAAAGTCACCATCACCAAAAACTGTCTCATTTTAAAACATACTAAGTTGATCTTTGCGACCTGGCTACCAGAAGTGAGAAAACAAGTTGGAGAGAAAGTAGATGCTGGTATCTTTCCTCCCGCTATCACCCTGTTCATATTTTTTAGACATTCCCTTTCCTACCTTCATTGCCTCCCCAAAATCTGTGCAAGTGGAAATTTTACCTGACTTCTGGCATATCTTTTACAGGATGTATTGGTAACCTACTGTAAAGGAATTTCCCCCCTAATTTCACTCTGCAGGGAAGCCAGGTCACAGGGCGGTCCCCCTTGCTTGCTTTTCCTACTCTAGACAAAAATGCTAGTCTACTGACAGTCTAGGCAAGGGTTCGTCTTCTGGTTTCTCTGTTTTCCACCTTTGTAGATTCTTGGCTTTGACTATCCCACATCCTAAATTCTCCTAATATGTGTATATATTTAGAAATTCACCAGGGCCTAATCAAGAAGAATTAATTTTGCCATGCACCAGCTTCAGTGCTCTTATTTGCCACACATTTCAGTTTTACCTAAAGGGTCGTGATGAATAGTGCTATTATGTCAAACTGTCTGGTAATCCCAAATGTAGTTTTGATATGTTAAGTGGTGCAAGATAAGAGCTGTAAATCTGAAATTCTAACAATCATTTCTTAGCCCCAAAACACAAAGGAAATTTCTTTTTTTTTTTTTTCACAAAGTAAATTTCTAAGGAAATCTCCTATAAAAATCATCATGTGTCAGCAACTAATTACAGTCAGGGTAGTGCTAAAAAAAACAAAAAAACAAAAAAATTACACCATCTCAATAAATCTTAAATCTTATGAAAAGTCAATGTAGAGCATGAGGGTGTGGCCAGCATGAAGGGACACACCACTTCTAGGTACAAGAACAGCAAAGAGATCTGAGTACCAGTATAAGTGGCCAGGGGACAAAAACGGGACCAACCAAAGAAAGGGACCTTTTAGAGAAGGACTAAGTTTGCCTAGAATTTAACCAGAAGAGGCCTACTTAAGGAACAAAAATTAGTAAAAATGATTCTAATGGTCAATTGCAATGATGCAATAAAAGGGCTACTCCTCAGTAAGTGGGTGTAGTTATGTGACAAGTGTTGGTGTGGTGCAGAAGAGAAGACTTCTGCCAATGGTTACGTATGTGACTTTGAGAAATGTAGTCAGGCTCTTTGAACTTAAATTTCCCCAACTGTCAAGCGAAGGTAATAATTCCCACCTTAGAGTGTTGTTTCAAAGATTAGAAATAACATATGCAAAGATGACAGACATACCATTAATGCTGAACAAATGAGAGCTATTCTTTGCTGGTAATTGTGCCTAACTGTGGGTTCCCAAAAGATAAGCTAGATTATCTCTTGCCTGCCCTAAGCCAAGAACATGTTTTCCTGGCTTCTACTTGCAGTGTGATTTGAAAGACCAGTTTGGCCTATGCAGTGAAGCTATAGGCTTACCTATATAGTAACCAACATCTCATAATGTAATACAGCAATCTTGAACTGAGAGCCCTCAATGAGATCTTATAACTGGATAGGATAGGAAGTGAACAGCCAACCAGGACCTTGCACCAGAATGCCTAACAAAAGCTTTTCTTCCTGGGTATGTTTGTGAAAATTCCTAACATTCACAGATGGAATGAACTTCTGCTAGTCACTAAGGGTCTACTACAACAATTCAAAAGTTTCGAAGACATTGTCTTGAGAATGTAAATTGTGGTTTTTCTTTTTTTTTTTTTTTTTGCAGGGCAATCTGGAAATAACCGCAAAAGGTAAAAAATACACAACACAGGACTTTTTGAGTAGGAACAATTCCAATTCCTCTTTCAGGAATTTGTTCTACATATGTACTCAGAAATGTTCACAAAAATATCGCCTACAGTATCAATGGCTTGTAAAAACCATAAATGAATATGAGCAAAGTTCCACCATTATGCACGTCATAAAAGAGAATAAATAGTAGTATGCCTAGTAGTCATTGGCGAGGAAGAGTTAGCTACATCCAGATAATGAAGTGAAGAAAGGATATTCTAAGCCACTGCTTTTTTATTGTTGTTGTTAGTAAGTAGGCTTTCACATTTTTTAAATTGCAAAAGTATGTTAACATATATGTGCCCATACACATATGCAATAAAGATCTCAGGAATGATCAACAAATCATAGTAATATTGCTTCTCAGGGGAAAAAGCTAAAAAAAAAAAAAGTGATAAAAAAGATACTTAGTTTTGACCAGGCATCTTTTTACAGTATCTAAATGCATACTCATAGACATATAACCTTTAAGGAAAAGTAATTTAAAAATACAAAGGGTTATAAAGGCAAACTGAAATGGAAAGTTCAGACATTATCCAGGGAAATAAAACAACATTACTGGCCAATCCAAATTAATCAAGGTCCCAGATCCTACTTTTCAGTAGCAGTAGAATTTTTTGTTTTAAATTACATAGATAATTACCTTAACACTTTATTTCAATAATATAGATGAAGACTGCACACTTAAACTCATCAAGCTGTGAAATGGAAACTTTACCAACTTACAAGTTTGACATTTGCTTCTATTATTCAATGAAAGACCCCAGGCACAGCCAAGTTCTATGGAAACCTATTTTACAATTCGACAAAACTGGAGGACAAAGAATTCTAGGCATAAAACGTCTTATAATGGAAGTGATATGTCTACCATAGTCAGTGCTATACTAACCGTCTACCTTTCAAGA
Organism: Nycticebus coucang; assembly: GCF_027406575.1. NCBI lineage: Eukaryota > Metazoa > Chordata > Mammalia > Primates > Lorisidae > Nycticebus > Nycticebus coucang. The sequence goes on from NC_069787.1 coordinate 45,931,312, forward strand.
AAAGGCAGAAAGGAAGAAAGAGATGAAGGGAGGGAAGGAAGGAAAGAAAGAAGAATGGAAAAAAGGAAGGGAGAGAGGGAAGGGGGAAATACACCTCTGTAAGTTGACCACCCAAGTGACTGTAACAAACTGGCCAACATGTGGAGGTGGTCACCATAAGGAACTATGCCTACTGTACTGATGGGTACATGTGAACATGAGGTACATGTCCAGCCCATGAATATTAGGTCAGCTTAAGGAGGTGTTCAATGTAGGGAAGTGGCCACGACGGAGGTTCTACTGTATTAAAATTCGAAAGGTCAGTGAGCCTAGACCAAGTGACTTGAGATGAAAGACAGGCTCCCAAAGTATGAGAGTCCCAACTAGCAATAATTACATTCAAAGATTTAAGGTCTCTGGACAAGAGCTAGCTTTAGGTAATAATTCACACTATGGCAATCATACTTATACTAAAAAAAACTCTATTACCTAAATGCCTCATGGCATGGTTTAAATAATATGAAAGTTAAACATATTCAAAAACTACTGAAGTATGAAAGTAATGTTTCCCCTTTAATATACTTGCAAGCTAGAATCCAGCTAAACTGTCCTCATTTTCCTGGTGTTAGCATTTCTCTTACATCATTCTATTTATAGCCTTCTTCACTCTATTTAGTCTAAAACTGTCTTCACCAATGACAACTTGGTTGTTTATGCATAAAAATGCCAAGTTAGTTTGTGAAGCAAGCTCTTACTTATCTACTGTTCCTTACATGCTGTCTTCTATGCCAGGAATTTTCTTCTCTGGTTATTGTAGGACTGGCTTCTTCCCAAGTTTGGGGAAACTAAAGTTCACATTTACCAAGAAGCCTTCCTTGACTATATAATCTAAAGTAGAATTTGTGGGCGGCTCCTGTGGTTGAATGGGTAGAGCACCAGCCCCATATACTGAGGGTGACGGGTTCAAACCCAGCCCCGGCCAAACTGCAACAAAAAACAGCTGGGTGTTTTGGTGGGCACCTGTGGTCCCAGCTACTTGGGAGGCTAAAGTAATAGAATCTCCTAAGCCCAGGAGTTGGAGATTGCTGTGAGCTGTGATGCCACAGCACTCTACTGAGGGTGACAAAGTGAGACTGTCTTTAAAAAAAAAAAAAAATATATATATATATATGAAGTAGAATTTGCCATCATATTCCATCTCAGCACCCCCTTTTTCTCATTCAAAATGCCTATACTATACATTTTATAATTATTTTTAAGGATTAATTATTTAACTCTTTTTTTGGTATCCCCTACTAGACTCTAAATTTTATAATGCCAGGTTACATGCCCGACTTCTTTTCTTCTCTATACATAGGACTTAGCTTAGCCCTAGTAGCACTTGGTATTTGTGAGTTAAAGAATGAAGTAAATTCTAGAAAGATATTCTCTTCACATTTGTCTAGAGTGTCATACTTGGACTAGAAAGCCACACCAGAATCCTATGTTATTACATATTTGCTGGAAGCTAAAAATTCCATTTTTGAACTTTGTGTTCCCAAGTACTTGAGATGGCATTTATGAAATTACCCAATTCACTTAGAAATGTCACCAGTGTCAGACATGGTATAATTTGGAGCCATCCATCACTCACATTCTGCAAGATCGGATATTAATGCCGGTTACTCCCATGCAGGGCCAGACACAAACCCCATTTTCTGAGCCTGAGCAGGTTCAAAATACCAGTTTGATCTAGGTTCCATCTAAGACACTATTCCTGGGGAGGAGTGGAATGTCCTAAACAATACCACATTCCTACACGTTGACAATTTTAAAATTAAATTCTGCCTGCAGGCCTCTGGCATCGCAGTGGTGACATATTTTAGACATTCATTCTATCTCTCCAAATCCCACCACCTGCAGGGTGAGAAAAGCTGCATATAAACCCCCAGACAGAGAGCCAAAATTGGCAACCCACTAGGGTCCCCCTCCTGCTATACCAGAGGCTTTGCTCCCCTCCTTCACTGATATATAATCTTCTCTTATCTATAATAAAATCTGTCCTGTCACTTGCACATGGTGGTCCATAAATTCATTCTTGAATTCTTCAAGAACCCAGCAGAGAAATTACAGTAACAATACCGACCCTGTGGATAAGGATACCTAAGTAAAAGTCCTTGAAAAATAATGGGAATTCCTTCTTTAAGCAAGGAGAATAAGGAATCTTGTTGTAGTTGTAAGGGTTATCCACAGAAACAGAACCAAGTGAATGAACCACATATATAAGGAAGGAGGGAGAGAGAAAGAGGCATTTATATTAAGGAACTGGCCCATATTATTGTGCAGGCTGACAAGTAGATCAGAGTAGATCAAGAGTAGTCTGCAGAGTAGATCAAGAGGCTGGAGACCCAAAGAGGAGCTAATGTTGCAGCTGGAGCCTGAAAGCGGTCTGCTGGCACAATTTCCTCTTCCTTGGGGGAGGTCAACCTTCTTCTGAAGGCCTTCTGCTGATGGAATGTGGCCCCCCCCACATTATGGATTTGTTTCATTCAAACTTCACTGATTTAAATGTTAATCTCATCTCTAAAATATCTTCACAGCATCATCCAGACATGTTTCACCAAATATCTGGGCCTAGCCAAGTTGACATATAAAATTAACCAGCACACTTGGACCCTATCATGTCATTTACATATTACTCAATTTATCTTCTCTAGCAAACTGAAAGACATGCAACTGAAAACTTTTTACAAATGTTATAACAAGATGCAAAGGCATGTACTTCAAAAATGAAACATCATGTTCTGAGTGACTAATAAGTATGCATTTGGACCCATACATAAATCCCCTTCACTGACTTTTATTGCCAGTGATGATTTTATTGTCAAAATCATTCTTTTCCTTTTGTTTAAAGCTGTGGCCAGAGTAACAACAAAATTTATCACACTCAATATTTTCTAGATGCTTAGCAATATTTGGAAGACTGTTTGTATGAAAAATATATTTACACAGTGAATTTTTAATATTCAAATACATTCAGATTAATGACAAACATAACATACAATTTACATGCACAAATTACCAGTCTACTACAAGTAGAAAACTGTTTATATTCTTATGCCAATGTTTGCCTGAAAAATCTTCTTATTTTGAAATGGTTCTTAACATTTGGAATGCCTTCCTACCCTGTAATTTTCAAAGATTCACCTTTCCTGCAAAAAAAAAAAAAGTAGTTCTGAAACCAATACATACACACGGAGATGTTTTAACTATATATTAATCATTAAACATAAAAGTCTCTGCCTTAACTAGGATTCCAAATAAAGAGTTGTAGCTCACAGTCAGACATACCTGGGATCTGATATCAATCTTGCCATTTATGGCAAGCTGCATGACCCAAATCAAGTTACTAAATTTCCCTGTTTCTCAGTTTTCTCACCTAGGACTTAGGGGTCATTATAACCCTAAGTTATAACCCTGATAGTATTATTACATACTTAAATGAAATAATATAACAAAAGCATTTAGCAACTTGCCTGGTGCGCTGTTAAGAGTTCAATGTAAGGTTTACTCATTATAATTAAAATTCCCGTGACAACCCATGTACATTTTTTTTCCTTCTGTAGTGTCTCTTTTGGTGGGCATTTCTTCCTAAGAAGTTTTTATTATAACCAGGAAAAAAGATATTTGAAAACATACTCTAAAAAATATGATACGTATGGGTGGCGCCTGTGGCTCAATGAGTAGGCACCGGCCCCATATACCAAGGGTGGCAGGTTCAAACCCAGCCCCGGCCAAACTGCAACAAAAATAGCCGGGTATAGTGGCAGGCACCTGTGGTCCCAGCTACTTGGGAGGCTGAGGCAAGAGAATTACCTAAGCCCAAGAGCTGGAGGGTGCTGTGAGCTGTGATGCCACAGCACTCTACCGAGGGCAACAAAGTGAGACTCTGTATCTAAAAAAAAAAAATATGATATGTATATAAATTGAGTAAAACCACCAGATAAATGTGAAACAATAAAAAGCTGGGTGATAAGGAAGACATTTGGACTAAATTTCCCAAAATGATTCCAAGGAATATGCCACTCTATCTATGTTCGGCCCTAAACTCGGCTGTGCCACATAAAAATCACTTGGGAAGCTTTAAAATGCTCTATTACCAGACGCACCACACCCCAGACCACCTGAGTTAAATGACTCTAATAGGTCGCTCAGGCTAAGAGACACAGCATTAGATATTTAATAGACAGTCCTTGTGCGGAGTCGGAGGTTGCGGGGGGATGACGGAGGGAGGTTGTTCCACAGTCAATACATTTTAGAAACATGCATTTTACAGCAGACATAAAGACACTGAAAAATCCTAACGTTAGAGAACTTGTTTAAAATATAGAATTTCCTAAGCTCATTTTTCTTAAAGGAAATACCGTTTATATATAGAAGAATTAGTGTCCCACAAAACATGGTCTAGTTCCCAAACCTAGCTGAACTAGAAGAGCTTAGTCAAAATACTCCTAACGCTCATCCTCAGTGACTCAGATTCAGTACCTCTGGAGTGGGGCTTGTATATCTTTATTTTCTTCTAAAGTTCCCAGGTTTTTCTGAGGATCATATTTTGTAGCAGTTGCCCCAGAGCGTTTATATTCAGTCCAATAAACATGTTCCTCCTCCTCCACGTCCAAGTTGAGAGCGGGGAAGGAATGAGGCCTCCTGCAATGAAGGAGGTGAAGACTAGGTAGGAAAGAGTATTTGAAGAGCATCAGAACTGGGGTCCAACCCAATTACGAATGTCTAGCCCAAGTGAAATTCAAAGACTTTTATTCTCAGGTTATTATAAGACACCCTAGAGAAAGACTTCAGTCTTATTGCATAAATACTAAGACTTGCGATTCCCAGAGTTAATGACAAGTTTGCAGGCTAGGCACACAAAGCTAAATGCTCATTCAGTACTATGATAACAGAGCCTGCGGAAACACATTTGCGGGGAAGACTAAGTATCAGCTAGACCACAATGGGGACTTTCAGGTGGTGATCTTATGAAACACTGAAAGGTACAGGGAGAAGTGAACTTCTGAGAGAAAGCACAAGCTTTTAAAGAAGCAACATGGAAGCTGTGGTTACATGAGACGCTACAACTCCTTCTGAAGAAAGTCCTATACCAAAACCAGAAATCCAGGAGAGGTAGAGAGATTTACACACCAAATTTCCAGCTATCTTTCCCCCATTCTGAATAACAATGGGTGAGAATATTTACTTTCTGTGAAGTAAGAAAAATTCCATAGGCTGTTCAGGGGGATCAATTTTCCACACTCCAGAACACAGGCCTCAAGCTCAATATTCACAAATCTTGAAAAGGTAACCTGCATGTCTGTGCTGTGAAGTTTCTAACTGAAGATTAATGGGGTTAACCATAAGCACTTCCATTTCTCTGCCTGGTTCCTCGGCTATGAGCAAGAATAACCAACTCTGGGAGGAGACTCTGTAAAAAGGATGTGGGGAGCTCATGGGATAGAAGAGAGACCTAGAGGACCAACAGCTCCCCAGATCCCAGCAGCAGACACCACTGCAAAGTGTGGCCAAAACATTGACATGGTGAAAGGAACATATCCCACTGCTACTTCTTTGCCTTGGTGTTACTGAGGTCAATATCCAAATACGGGGAGACAGTCTGATAATGACAGGTTAGGTCACATTCCCACACCTTTGGTACACTGGAAGAGTGAGAAGAGCCTGGCTGCAAAGAGATCTCCTGGTCTATCTATTGGTAGAAGGGTGGGCTCAGGTCTAATCATCCAACAAGACCACAAACAGTGGGAGAGATTTTGCTGTTAGGAAAAGAAATCTGGCAAGGTGTGATGGCTCACGCCTGTAATCCTAGCACTCTGGGAGGCTGAGGCGGGCAGAGTGCTTGAGCTCAGGAGTTCGAAACCAGGCTAAACAAGAACAAGACTCTTTTTCTACAAAAAAATAGAAAAAAAACTAGCCATAGGCTACTGTAGTCCCAGCTACTCCAGAGCTAAGGCAAGAGGATTCTTGAGCCCAAGCATTTGAGGTTGCTGTGAGCTAGGCTGATGCCAGGGCATTCTAGCCTGGGCAACAGAGTGAAACCGTCTCAAAAAAAAAAAAAAAAAAGATATATATATATATAAATAAAGAAAAGGAAATGAAATTTGTTCCTATGAAATTAAAAAAGACAAAAAATCCACTACAGTATCAGTGGCTACTACTTGAAATGTTGTCAAACTTTAGTTTCCCTTCAATAATGTCTAAGAACAGCAAATGTTATCAGCAAAGGAATGCACCTCAATCACAGGAGAGAAATATGGAATGAAGCCAGAAAATATACTGGGCAACAGATGAGTATTCGATACCTGCCACGTAAACCTCTGACATCCAAATATTTTAAAATGCAAATAATTATAATAATAATAATTTTTAAAGTTGGCTTTTATTTTTCACTTTCAACTGAAATTGTCCATTTAAAAATCTACAGCCTACATGAGATAATTCTTCTCATACTACAATATAAAAACACCCAATTACCTTGTGAGATGCTTTTTTTTTCATTATCTTCATAATAACCTTTGTTGTTTGCTTATTTTCTTGGTTCTCTAATTTAAGCTCCAAATTACTTGTTAATCCCTTTGCATACTGGATTAAAATATGAAATACATTAAACAGATATAAATATTTTATATATAAAATGCAAATGCACTTTCGTACTCAGTTTACTGTTATCCCACACTATTAATGTGAGCCAAAATAGGAAATAAGTAATCATAGGTCAGGGAAATACCTAAATGTTTAGACAGCTTACAGATGCTGCTCCATGCACCACCCAATCCATCACTCACCTTTCCGTACTGAATTCAGATGGATCTTTCAAATTTAACAATATGATGTCATGTTAGCCCTTGAAAATACTATAATGGCTCTCTGTGACATAAACAATATTACCAAGATTTCCTCATTTTCCCCCTTTGCCCCGTATGCTGGAGATACTACTTTGCACACGTCCATGATGCAAAACTCACACTGTCATTGCTTGTCAGCTGCCCAGTTCTGGGGCAACAGACACATGCATATCTATGAAACTCTAATTAATCCCCCTGCTGCCACCTTCCCACATCCCTAAGATCCACCCACACCTTTGCCATCCTCTGAACATTCAACTTTCCCCTATGACTCCCTGGCCAGTAGACACACTATACCCTCTTTCTTAAGTGCTCTTTCCAAAACTAATCTGAAAACTCTGCTCACCTTTTTATGTTTCCAATTATCAATTCCACTCCATCATCTCTATGCAACTTTCGCCATTAAATCCCACACCATAATGTAACCTGAATTTTCTTTTTAGAGAACACATGTAATGTGACTTTTCTCAAGAGCTTCTTGAGAGCACATGTATATGCCAGAAGTCTATCCTTAAAACTGGCTATGTAGGAACTCACTAAAACACTGCCAATCACATTGATGGGTTAGAATAGCAGTTGTGACCCACAGGAACTGTATTAAAGGGCCGCGGCATTAGGAAGTTTGAGAACCACTGGATTAGAGGAAAGATGCGATACGTGGGATTCATGACCTTCAGAATAAGGAAGAACAGCTTGCATTATTTCAATACCACTTCAAGCAGAAAGTGATGAAAACATATTCCCAATAGAGCCTCCTTCTAACAATTTCCAAAACTGTCTATTCTGTTAATGTTGACTACATTCTACCTGTATTTTTGAAAATCTGTGTGAGTGTGTATGTATACATAGGCAGTCCCTGAGTTACAAACATCTGACTGATGAATGGAGGGTATTACAGGTAATAGGTTAATGTACCTGTTCCAAGTTATATACAGATTCAACTACAGAAAAAACCTACACAAATGGCAGGGATTTCTACCAATTCCCTTCCATTGCAAGTGCATATTTTAGGAGTTTCATGAAGACTAGGTCTTAGCTCAGAACAATCACTTAGAAACTAGTGCATTAGAAATAATCTAACAACAGGACATGAATGATTAGAAGCCAATTTCCATAACAGAGCCATAAGTCAGATGGTATAAGATATAAGTAAATGGACACAGGACTCTCTCCAGGAATTAAGATATGGATGAGTTAGCTTAGTAATTTAGCACCAGAAAATAATAAAACATATTGGAGAATACTCTCATTGTATGTATTAGCAATAGAGAGAAAAACATAAAAGTAATGAAAACATCTAAGTAGCACGAGGTTAAATGATGAATTCTGAACAAAATGGTTTGTGATATAAACATTCTTTGACTTGCATGAAGTAGACAATAAACTACATATAAGGATGAAAAAAAGAAACATTCAAACCAACTTACTAACATTTCATTCTTTAAAGGCTATCAAAAAACAGAAAGCAAAATAGCATTAACTAGTTTCTCTCCAAATGTGTAAAACTCCTTCTTGCAAGCATATTAATATACTAGTCATTAAGGTTATGTTTACTAAGTCTTAAAATTCAAAGCAGCCACAAAGTGACTGCTATTCTCTGGAGTAAACAGAAATTCATTTCCCAGTGCTGCTATCAGTATTACATATTTTTAAAAATGTGTAAATCTTTTATAAAATTTCAATCACATTTGACTGAAACCAACTTGAAACATTTTTATATTTCTACTCTGTCACATGTCAGCATTTCTTTTGCAGAATGGCAAGATGGGCTATAGCTGAAGGAGAAAGAATACAGATGAGAGCCTATTCAGTAATTCATTCTTTTTAATAAATAAGATTCTTGACCACAGCCAAAACCATTTCTCCAAAATGAAATCTCAAATAGTGCTAATCTCATCTCAGTTCTGATACAGTGGCTCGCAGTAATGGTCAACCATAAAACAGTGCACTATGGAAACGTTGCCTTCCTCTGCCTTCACACAGCGAGGCGAGATTGCACTGTCTATCCTGCGGATAAAGGCACAGGAGCAAATATCAATCACTTTACCGAGTAGTTTAAAAGAAGGCAATTTCAAGTTTGTAGATCTTAACATCCACGTATTTCACCCATAACACAGGTGTCATATTGAATAAATGCATCAAATGAGTATGATCATAATGATAAACTCTGCATTTTGTTGTATTTTATTTATTATTTTTTAAAGACAGAGTCTCAGCATGTTGCCCTTGGTAGAGTACTGTGGCGTTGCAGCTTGCAGCAACCTCAAGCTATTGGGCTTAAGTGATTCTCTTGCCTCAGCCTCCCAAGTAGCTGGGACTACAGGCGCCCACCACAGTGCCCGGCTATTTTTGGGTTGTAGTTGCCCTTGTTGTTTGGCAGGCCCAGGCTGGATTCAAACTAGCCAGCTCCAGTGTATGTGACTGGCAGCCTAGCCACTGATCTATAGGTGCCGAGCCACTAAACGCTACATTTAAACCACTAGCCTACATATGTGTGTGTGTATGTGTGTGCAATCAACTCATTTCAGTCTTTACAATCTTCATTATACGTATGAGAAAAATAATTGAGTCTAATGCTGCATACTAACATTAATATACATTAGAATGTACTAAGTGTACTTGTACTACAGAAAAACTTATAAAAGCAATCAGAGACCTCAGTAGTATGAGGTTAAATAGTAGTAGAACCAGGATTTGAATCATCAGGTCGTTCTGAGGACCACTTCTGACTACAGCCTTTCCTTTACATAACATAAAACAGTATTTGCCATCTGTGGAGACTAAATCCCAATTCAAAACATGAGATTCAATATGTTGGGGAGTCTGTAATATCATGTTTCTTTTCTTAAGAACTTATCTTAATATACTGATTTAAAAAGCCGCATTACAGGAAACCTACTAAAACTTGTAAAAGTTTATTAATAGGAAAAGATTCAGTAATTTTTTTAAACTATACTTCTCAGTTATACTATATAGTGGAATTAAGGAACTACAAATTCACAATAACCACAAGTTACACAGTGCACACACTATAACCGCCTTAACTGTATCTGGAACGACTGTGATATCTGGAATCCCGGCTTTCAGGATCAGAAAGGAAAATACAAGGAATTTTAAGTTAGATTCTTGTAACTGGTAAGTGGAACCTTGAAACAAGCTGAAAAAAATAAAAGGAAGTTCTTTATACAGTAAAGACCATGCTATATTCCAACTGCAGACTTTTGAATGAAGTTTCTTGCACCACAGGTAAGATAGCCAACATTCCACAACTGTAACAGAGGCATCTTCACAAACATGATTCTCCTGCAAAGCATATCACAACAACATGTCACAATACTATCAAAGCAGGTTATTTTCCATTTCTGCTATAGTACAGTAACACGTAGAGAAGGTAAGCTGAGAACAGTAAAAATGGATGTGAAACATCCATACCACTATTTTCTCACCAAAAAGGGGGAGGAGATGGAATTGAAAAAGAAAAGCTTCACTCAAAATCTATTCACTCTTACTATGAATGCAGTTTGAACAGCGAGTATATTTGATTTTTTTCCTTTACAAACAGTAAGAAATAGCAAGCAGAACAGGTTAATTCACCAAAGAAGGGATCACATATGACAATCTGAAAGGCAACAGAAAGCAGACAGGGCGTCACCAGCATCGGTATCAACTTTTTAGCACAGTTCATGAGATCTTGCTGTGCAGGCCATTGTTGTCAGAAATAACAATTCATTGTTTCAACAAATGTATAAAACATCTATATGTACTATGTTCTGTAAAACTGTGTAGAGATCATAATATAGGGATAAGTTACTTAATGTTTAGAATGTGCCCTGCACATTATACTAATGTCTTTAACCCTTATCACTCAGTGTTTACAAAATCTCTGTAAGGTAGGCATGATTAACTCCACATTAAAGATTTTAAAACACTGCCTTGAACAGCCAGGAATAAGCTTGAGACCATAGCTGGAAGGAGGCAGAACAAGGATTCAGAATAGGTTCGTTTGATTCAAAGGCCCATTCTCACTAGTCTAAACTACCACACTATATTTATCATGATGATTCTGTGTTACCAAGAAGCAAATTAGGCTTGGCACCTGTAGCTCAGTGGCCAGGGCACCAGCCACATGCACAGGGCCTGGCAGGTTTGCACCTGGCCCGGGGCCTGCCAAACAATGACAACTACTACAACAACAACAACAACAACAATAGCCAGGGGTTGTGGCGGGCACCTGTAGTCCCAGCTACTTGGGAGGCTGAGGCAAGAGAATCACTTAAACCCAAGAGTTTGAGGTTGCTGTGAGCTGTGACACCAAAGCACGCTACCGAAGGTGACATAGTAAGACTCTGTCTGAAAAAAAAAAAAAAAAAATTATGTTTAGTCACCTGTTTAAGCAAGAAAGGATTATACTTTATAGGGATTTCTATTAAATAAAAAATGTTGTTATATTAATGTTAAACCCCCATGTTTAATTACTTAAGATATTACATAGAATACTAGATGACTATGTTTGTGTTACAATTCTTACTAGGAATTAGACACAAGACTTAGGTAATCATTCTCTCTACGAAGACGTCATTCACCCAATACAATAAAAATAGGAATTGGACTCCCAATTAATTCACTAATCTGCAAGGAGTCTAGAATCAAGAGCAACCTAATAGCCAATCAAATGAGTGACTAAAGATAAAAATATTCATATTTATATGTGACAGTTGAAGAGCCATCATAATATAGATGACGGTATAAATTTGCACAACTTGAAATGATGACAATGTCCCTAGAATCAAGCCTCATACAACATACTTGGTATGTTAAGTCATACCATTTTTTTTGGTTTGATTTCCTTCTTGTCTAAACATAAAGACACATGCAACACCTGTGTGTGCTGGAAATTTCCACAGCAAACCTGAGAGACATAAGCAACATGAATGCGTAGTATTTATAGTAATATAATTGTCAGGATATAAAATATTCTTATATATAAAGGTTCAGCCCATAGGTAGAAAGTGTATTTTTTCTGTGATAAAGAACAAAAAACACTTTGTATGCATTTTTTAAAACTCAAAATCATTACTGAATCAGCAATGCATTCTACTATCCTAACCCTCATTTTCTCACAAACCTTTCCTTTTCTCAAAACACACTAACTTAATTTAATTAATAGTGAAAACTAAGGCGGGCATGGAGACTCATGCTTATAATCCTAGCACTTTGGAGGCCAAGGTGGATGGATGGCTTGAACTCAGGAGTTTGAGACCAGCAAGTTTTTGAGCAAGATCAAAACCTCTTCTCTACTAAGAAAAAAAAAAAAGAAAAAATCTAACAAGACATTGTGGTGCATCCTTGTGATCCCGGCTAACTCAGGAGGCTAAGGCAATAGGATCACTTAAGCCCAAGAGTTTGAGGTTGCTGTGAGCTATGACACCAGAGCACTCTACCAAGTATGACAGAGTGAGAGCTTGTCTCAAAAAAAAAAAAAAAAAGTGAAAAATAGCCATTTTAAGGGTCATGAGTTGAAATTGACCCTGTCCAAACATGGGAAATATTTTCTTTACAAACTGTGAAAATTGTTGACTGTGACTTAAATATAACAATAATAAAAATCAAATCACCTTATTTAAAAAAAAACTAATCCTGCAGTCAGTTCCTGCTTCTTCAAGTTTCAAAGACAAAATAACTTATCATAAATATTTTTTAATCACTCTCACTGACTTGTTCGTTCCACTTACCAGAAACTCTGTATCACTAATTCTCCATGAACATGTATTCTCTGCGTTTAACAGTATTTTTGGCACCTACCATGTTATAGGCAAGGAATACTTAAAGGTGAATAACAATAATCAATAATAAAACTGTTTATGGAAGCTTACTAGGCTTTAGGCATTGTGTTACTTGGACTTTGCATGGCATACTCCACACAATCTTCACAAAGTTCTTGTACCTTTAGGTACTACCTTAATTTTATAGACTTGCCTGCCCATCACTAAACTAAGCAACTTAATTTATTTTGTCTTTTAAATATCTCAACAACCCTACAAAATATGCATTATCCCATTACATGGATAACAAAACAGAAACCTAGAAAGGGCCAAGGATAACTTGCTCACAACCACATAGCTAGTACAAAATGAATTTAGGACTGGTAAGAATTCTGACTCCAAATTTCAAGCTCTTATCCAATGTCTCAAAGAACTCACAGTATACCAAGTCACATGTGAAATAAGAGTTATTACCTTGTAGAAGGCAGGACAACAAAGTTATCCTGGTTTGCCTTGGACTTTCTTGGTTTTAAAACTGTATGTCCAGCATCCTGGGAACCCCTCAGTCTTGGGAGAAATGGGAGGGTTGGTCAGTCTCATGACAGACCTTGCTTCCGTGCACGGAAACCAGCACAATGGGAGTGTGTACAAAGGAGGGAGCCATTCTTTATGCCTCCAGAGTATTGAAAGAGGCTTAGCCAAGTGACATTTGAGTTGGGCATTGTGAAAACTGTAACAAACACAGGGGAAAAGGATAGCAAGTGTAGACCAAATAGAAAGGCAATGTAAACAAAGGCGTGCAGGTGGGGGCGGGGGAAACTCTTACAACAAGTTTCAGGATTGGTGACTAGATTGGTGCAGCTGGGATGCAGGCCTGAGGGAAGAAAGGGGTGGCGAGGTTGGAAAGGAAAGCATGCTCTAGGAGAAACCAGAATAAATCCAGGAAGAGAGAATTAAGCCATTTCCCCTCCACAACTCTATAAAGAGAGATAGGCTTTGGGGGAAATAAGCACTTTGGGTTTGTGATTTAGGGAGGCAATGAACTTGCTTCGGTAGGGGAATTCCAAATGGGTCTCGACTGAAATTTGATTTAACGCAAGGGAGTGGAATTGTTAACCTCACAACCAAAGCAACACATAAGATGAGCTCATGTTTGGGGGGACAAGAAGATGCCCCCTCATATTCTTACCTAGAATTTTTTCTTCTTTTTTCCTTAATATAATTAATTAGTATTGACTTTAAGTGATAAAAATCCAACCCAAACCAGCTTAAGTCCAGAGAGCTATAAAATCGGCAGGAAACCCATCTTAGGCATAGCTAGATCAATGGGCTCAAACAATGCAAGAGGACCTGGCTTCTCTCCACCACACCCCTGCAGTCCCTTCTGTTGGCTTCAATCTCATGTAACATGTGGTGGCACTTGGTAGCTCTTGGTTTACTTTGGGGCGGCAGAACAGCTGCCTCGGTGGCAGGCTGACATCTCTGTGGTTCCAGTCACCTGGTCCAGAGAGATGTCCTTGGACCAGAGGGACTGGTTCAAGGACATGCATGCAGCCCAATGGAGCCACTGAGAAGCAGCAAAGCATCTCAGTGCTCCATAGTGGTTCCCAGTGGGCTCCATGCTCATTCTGTTCTCAAAACAATTACTGTGGACAGGAAGAGTCAACACTCATCTCTGCAAAGACCAGTTTTGCATCTTCCAATCCTTAAGTAGGAATAAGGTCTCACCCAGACCATACGTACTAAGAATAGGATTGTAATAAAGACCAAAGTTAAAAGGAAAAAGCGTATGGATATTTGTTGTTGTTGTTGTTGTTGTTAGGCAAATAACCAGTATCTGCATACTCTCCTTTTCCTATCATTAGAAAAATAAATAGAGAATTAGCTGTTAGTCTCACATGCACTCATTGGGAACCTGGGACAGAGACTGGCTAGTTACTTGCCAAACTCATTTCCTTTCCTCTCAAGCGCTTGGCCAGACTCCACTTCTCAGCTTCCCTTATAGCAAAGAATGCCCTAGTGACTGAGTTCAGCCCAACTGACCATGGGCAGAAGTCATGATAACCCCTCTCAGGCTGGGCCTGATACATCGTCCCAGGAGACCTCTCTGCTATTACATCCCCCAGGAGACCTCTCTAGGTAATTTCTCCCCTCACATTCTTTACCTTGGCTGAATGATGAGGACTCTAGGGATGAAGGGGAGGACAAAACCACAGGAGTATAAGAAACTTGATTCCTTGAGTGACCACACAAAAAGCCACTCCGTCAGGAAGTGTGCTGTGGAAACAGAACTACCCCACATAAGCATGAAGTAAAGTTATTTTAAGTCACAAAATTTAGAGTTTGTTCCAGCAGCTCTTCTTAGCTTGTTAAATGGCCTTGTGGAACTTGGCTTGTTGGGTGTCTGAAAACATGATACTGTGTTAAAACATCTCTCTTCCTCCACATTAAACAAATCATAAAGGGGATCGACACACAGGGATGTATATAAATGGCATGGAAGTAAGGAAAATTGGAAAGACAAGGAGCTTGGGGAAAAAATAAAGTAGATTTCTTATGACCCAAGGTTCAAGGAAAGTCACGTAGAAATGAACAGGGACTTTTGGAAAAAGGTGATTGATAAATACACAGTCCACATGCCCACCTCCATGACAAGAAGATGGGTGCCGTTAATTAATTATCAAGAGGCCACAAATACAACACCAACAAGAAGAAAAAATTAGCTAATGTTGCAGCAAGAATTGCCTTGACAAAAGGTGCTCTCTTGTTGTTGACCACATTTCCACTATAGCCACTGGGAATTAAAACTATAATTGGCACTTTTATAAAAGACAATACATAAGAAAGGTGAGATGAGCATACTAGGGTTGTGGATACAGGTCCCTGTAGTTAGGCAGGAAACACTTTTTAAAAAAAGAAGAAAAACGTTTGCAAAACTTAGAGAACAAGAGGAATTAGTTGGTATTCTCACATGCACTCATTGGGAACCTGAGACAGAGACTGGCTAGTTACTTGCCAAACGTGAGGGTTAGTGGTATTGATGAAGAACAATGCCTTATCTGGCAGGGCCTGTGGCTCAGTGAGTAGGGTGCCAGCCCCATATACCAAGAGTGGTGGGTTCAAACTCAGCCCCGACCAAACTGCAACAATAACAACAACAAAAATACCTTATCAAAGGAAAAGTTAAGAGAGATTATCTTAGCTGTGAATTTAACAGGAAGGATGTTTGATTATGTTGAGAAGTGGAGAGGAATTTATGCTCACATACTGCTTCAAGGAAATAGTAGCACAAGACTCCCACAATGGAACCTTAAGAGAAAGGAATACTCTGAAGCATGGATCATGACAGTATGTTTATCAGAAATGAAAGAACATCACAGTAGGGGGGGGTAGGGCTTTACTTTAAATATCTGTTCCTGATTCTGCTAGGTATTCAGGATAAATCTATGTTATCTGTAATTCTATTCCAGTATGTTTAAGAGTAGATGTGATCTTTTTTTCTTTATGATTTTTTAAATTCTCCTTACTTTTATAATATAGACAAACAGAAACCTTAAGTAAGCTTAAGTAAGAAAAGATTGAGACAAGAACAAAAAATCAGCTGTTAAAAAAAAAAAAAAAACAATTCTGGAGTCAAAGAACCTGGTTCAGATCCCAAGTCTGTTACTTACCAGCTAAGCTGAACAAAGGACTGAATTTCTATTTGCCTACGTACAATAGAGATGAATAATACCTATGTAGGAGGGTAAGATGTTTAGCAAAATATCTCAAAAACAGTGGCCACTAGGAATGTATTAGCTTCTTCTACTATTATCTTATTTCTTACACCTTTTCTAGTTTTTCTTCCGGGAAAACCAGCAGGAGGGGGGCAAAAAGGAAGTCACATTTATTGAACAAGAAAGAAACATCACACATAGTCACAGAATGTTAGAGAATGCTAGATATTCTCCCAATCGTTTCTTCTCCTTCCTGGAAAATATAGCTAGACTATATTTCTTAACCTCCTAGCCTCCCTTATTACAAGATATACCTATGTACAACTGAGTTCTGGCCAGTGGAATTCACACAAAATAATATGTACCACTTCCAGGTATGGGCAATCAAAACCTTCCCAAGCCCTCTTTCCAAGGGCTCGATGCAGGTAAGCTCAGTGACCCTGCTGAAGATGGCGAGGGCACAGGATGGATGCAGGCAGGGTCTCCAAATTACACCTTGAAGGAGTGCTGCCATGAGCACACATTTTGGGACTTCATACAAATGAGAAATAAATGTATTTCACCTCTAAGGCAGTATATTTTTAGATTTATTTTTTATAGCTGTTAAGTGATCCAATCTAATACAGCTAAGCTTTTTACCTATCATCTCATGTTTAATCCTTATCACGATGTCTTGAAATAGATGTTATCACAATTTTACAGCTAAAGGAACTAAAGCTCACAGAAGTTAAGGAACCATCTTACCCAATATCGTGAATGCAATAAATGATAGGGCCAGATTTGGATCAATCTGCTCCAAAACTCGTGACTTTCTAGTCTGCACACAGCCCTGACATGTGGAAAGTGGACTCCCCTTCCTCACTCATTTACCCCTTCACTTCCTAACCGGTGATACTTTAGTCCTTAAACCCAAATTTCTTTTCTTTTTTTTTGTCCTGTATCTGTATCTGTATATCTACTTTGGGTGATCTAGGCTGATGTCTCCCAAGCATATTTATCTTTATATCTCATTCCATCCACATATGAGTTCATGACAGGGAAACAGTTCAACTTAGTCCACCCATTATGGGAGACGGAATTGTAGCAGTTTCGCAAATGGCCACAGAATCAGAGATAATGAATAGTAGAGCAGAGGAAAGGAGAGGGAAAAAAAACTCCAACCAGCAGGAGCTGTACAACATAATCCACTGGAATATGTAAAAACATCAGAACTTGTTTCATAATTATTTGCTTTATCCATCCTTTAGTTTCTTTTTCTGTGTTTTATAAACAACATGTAAGATGATATGTTAATTTATAAACAAATGTTATTGATGTATTGTCAGATTTTTTTCTGATAGTAAATAATAAAAACACGAGTAACATTAAATTTGGGCAGTAAATTCCTACTTCTTTGCTTCCTTCCCCAAATTTAAAACACTGCATTATGGAAAACAAAATGACAAAAACAACAAACAAGTCTGTAGAGACATCTCTCTGCCATCACAGGAAATGGATTAATTCAACTAAAATCAAGTGAAACAAAGTTTCACAAAAGTGTTGAGACAGACTTGTGTTATGGTCCATTATTTCACTTCAAAGAAACAGAGTCAGAGTCCTTTCTGATTCACCTGTGCAAGCTTCAACTTGGTGGCTTACTGGCGTTCCTGGCAGGGATTCATACCTTTCTGTCCACACAGATCTTATGTATCTGTATATCTCAAAACTTTTGTAATGACTCAACATCTCTGTCTTCAGATATAACAAAAAAGAATCCAACAAGTTGTAACCATTGTCAGACATACTTTTGTAGAAAAGCCAGAACTATAAAGAGAAATTTTCTGCTGAGAAGCTTAAACAAATTACTTACATATTTTTTAAGACCTAAATTGAAGTAACAAATACCCTGTGTACATTTCATAAGAAAAAAACATGCAGCCAAAAGATTTAGTGTTCAGAAGGGGTAAAAAACCAGAAGACCTACTTCTGTCACTTTTTTTGTTGTTGTTGCAGTTTGGCTTTTGCTGAGTTCGAACCCCCCACCCTCTGTCTATGGGGCTGGCGCTCTCCTCACTGAGCCACAGGAGCCACCCAGAAGACCTACGTCTGAACAAAAAGGAGAGAGAAGCAGGTAAAATAAATGGATGATAAAAAGTCTAACAACATTCAAAAGGCTTGTTGGCTGATCACTTTTAATCACCTGCCAATATGAAAGGACTAGGAAGAGTTGGTGAACTGACTCCCCAACGACGTGAAGGTCCTCTAGTCTCCACACAGCGCTGCCATGAAGGAAAGGAACTGAAGTGTTGTCATAAAGGCTGCAAATAAAGAAATCTACCTCTGTGGAAATTTCCATGTGGCTCTGACAGGCAGCCTTTAACAACAATTCACTTCTCTTAGAATCTTAGCCCCTAATTTAAAAGGTCAGTTTGCTCATCCTTTCCAGCAATCTCATAGGGTTCAGACTGAAAAATAATGAGGTTTATCATCAGGATCTCTCCTCACCAAGACAGGGCAGCTGAAGCCAGTTTAAACAAACAAATCCACAGTGATTTTTATAAGGCTGCAAAAATAACATTCTCATGGGAATTGCCTTTGCTCCTTAGCAATCTTATCTACTTCAGTAATCCGTTGCAGAGTTTTCCACAAAGTCTTGAATGAAACAAGATGAAGATAGCAAGAATAAACTTACGGGCAAAATGTTAACCTTCCCGTGACTGCTGCCCAAATCACCTCAAGGTGGCTGCCCCAGGAGGCACACCGTTCTTTTTCACTATCTCAGGAACAAACTTGCTAATCAGCCCGACTTGAAATGCTACTGGGTGGATCTGCTTGCTCGAAAATTTACGGTCTTTTCTCTCCTGCCCCACTCCCTAAAGGGCATGAACCATAAACTTAAAAATGCAAAACTGCAAGTGTCACGTTGCAGGTTTGTTTCCAACAAATCAGGTACATGGCGTTATTTGTTGAAATACTACAGCTCCCGCCACAGTAAACTAGCGGGTCTTCCTGTGCAATTAAACGACAGTTATACTGACAAACATGTCCCCGCCCCTATGGTGACGGCAATAGGAAAACTGGAAAAAGTTCCATGAATATTCCTCTCAGGAACTCCTCCTTACAAACAAATCTCCAGCCACACCTCAAGATCCAGCCCACCGTCCTTAACTGTATTTCTAATTTTTAAATATAAATATTTTCTTTTCATTCTTCCCATTAACCTTTATTTTGTATTTACTATATTCCAGATACTGTATTCCGGTAGGTTCTGGGAAACTAAAGATGACCAATATTTGCTCCACAGTTCACCAGGGAGTTAGGAAAATTGTGTATCTGGAGAGAGATATTGGTTGTGTTGAGGGGATTTGAGTCAAACATAATTTGGGAGGCCTTTTTTTTTTTCTTTTCAGTCACACTCCTCCACAGATCAGATGCAAAACGTATCAGTACTGCCCCCAAATTTCCCCCAGAACAGACACCAGTTTAAAATGCAACCAATAATCCAGTCCCTTTCTTCCATCCTGCGGGGAAGAAGCAATGCTCAACTGTCACCTCTGCCAAGAAAGAGAGGCTCTCATTGAAGCTCGCAGGATTGGAGAGTGTTCCTAATAGAATCATCCCCTGCCAGAGGATGGAAATGGTTTATTTTGAGAACACCATCCTTACACGTGTGTCCTGACATATCTGGGACCCCGGCTGGGTGTCAGTTTCTTGCTCAGAGAACCTATGATTGGGATTCTCTGGAGGAAATGTTCCAAATGAATTAATTGAAAGAAAGTATTACCATGAGAATGTGACCACCTCTCACCCCCTACCATAGGAATGTGACCACCTCTCACCCCCTACCATGAGAATGTGACCTTTTGTAACTGTTCCAGAAGATAGCTCCCCAAGCTAAAGTGAATGTTTATTGTTAAAGACAAATATTTGACTGTTGATCTTATCTTAAGACAGTTGAATAATGAACCAGAGTTCTTCTTATCTGGAGAGCCCCTGCTATGTCTACTCCCTCTTACTTTATGGTTAGAGCCCCTGCTATGTCTACTCCCTCTTACTTTATGGTTAGAGCCCCTGCTATGTCTGCTATTCCCGCCTACTTTGCAGTTTTTTCCTTTATAAGCTTGTAAAAACTGCTGTGCGGGGCTTGACTCCGCGGCTTCTAAAAGAGTTGTGGGTCAAGCCCCGGCATGCAGGAATAAAAACCCTCTTGCGTTTTGCATCAAGTGCCGTCTCTTGCGGTTGATTGGGGTTGTCAGTGCTCCGGGCAGAGTGGGGGGTCCTGCCCCAAGTCTTTCAAATTAACGCCACCAGCGGCAAGTTCAATACCACTGCACTGAGACGCAGCTCTGTATCAGTGCATGAATGAATTACCAGTACTCATGTAATTTGCAAATAATCATCATTATAATGCAATAGAAAATTTCTCTAGCCCATTTAAACTGAATAATAGCTCAGCAGAGAGCTGCAGGAAGCCCACCACACCTTCCAAAGTATCTATTGACAGACCTATGTGAAGTTTTACCTCCAGGTCTTTTAATAAGAGAGTATCTGTGTGGACACAAGGTCACCTCTTTCATGCATTAAACCAACTGAATGAGGTCTGATAACTCTTAAGGGAAATCAACGCTGAAAATGCTTTTGACTTTGGGGAGACATGGATGGAATATTTCATCAGATTTTACTCAGCATGCAACAGTTCTACACACTCCACAAAGGGCATGTCTCAATCCCTTCCCCTTCCCTTCCCTTCTTTATTCCATCTCCAAACAGCCTGGGGATTTAGTGGATGTGGATTTAATATAAGAGGTGGAAAGAGGAATAGTATCATAGAAAAAGAAATATGCCTCTTCTGATCACAACTAACTTGATTCGATTTTCTCCCTATTCCTGGCATGCAGTGGGATTGAACCAAATCCATAAACACCACCCTCTTTGTTCTAAATAACTTGAATAAGGTCATGAACTGGCAGGGATGACTGTCAGATAGTCTTATATTAGCTATATTATATATATTTAGATACATATATATATGTATCTTCAGTTATAAGATACATGTTCCTGTATCTTATCCCCATTTTTTAAACATAGCTTCAAATTTGCTTTAGTCAAATCGATAAAGCAATGATTTTATTAAAATGTGTCAAGAAAACTTTGCATTGAGATTCAAAATGGAGTACAATACAATAGAACTTAAGTAGGGACTCCAGATCAGCCTTCCAAAGCTCCCCCCTATGCAATTGTTTTAGGTGACTTATTGAAGCTTGAGCTTCAAACTAAGGACATCAGAATCATAATGGCCGCTTAGTGGGATAATGACAATTAGCACACAAAAGCACAGTTAATTGCCATGAAGGTTGTGACACAGACTGACAGATTGAGTCAAAGTAAAATAGAATTATGATGCCTCAACCAAGATGCCTTTATAAACAAGGCTGTGAGACTCCAATTCAAGTATAATAAGGTGGAATTAGGAATCAATCAGTTTTTCTCTCATCCACCTTTTTCCAGATATATTGGATTATTTACACAAAACCTGAAAATAATAACTCAAATGGTCTTTACTTTGCAGAAGTATTTACAGTTGATATTCCTTGTTCTCACTAGTTAAGTTTTATAAAGTCACTTCAGACACAATTGCTCCAGGGAAATTAGAGGGTTAGGTTCCTAAGAGCCTCTGGGTGACAAGATTTTTTTGTCAACCAATAAAGACAGTTTCTTCAATATATATTTTTGATTGATTAACATTGAGCTCATGGCTTACAGCATTGTAAGTAATCCTTGCCTGAAGAAAACTTATCTAAGATACGCGTTTTCACTGTAAGGCACATCACAGCTTTTTGTGGTTAGGAACACTAGACAGCACTCCAGTACTATGCATGAGGACATTTTAAACATCAAAATCTCAAATAAAACAAAAAAAAAAACCCACAAAAATTGGATAACTGCTAGATATCCTGCAAAAAGCAAACTTTTTTTTTTTTTTTAATATGTCTAAAGCAAACTTAACAGTGTGAGAACTGAAGAGAGCAGACAATCACTCTGTTTGATCAAAGCTGGGAACGTGTGTATTGGGCAGCTTAAATTTGTAATTTCTCTATGTGTGTCTACAAGTGTCTACTCTGGAGCCTTCAGCATTGACTTTGAGGTTAGAAATAAATTTGAGCAAATGGGCAAATTCACAAAGTACGGATCTCCAAATAATGAGGATCAATTATACCAAATGTCTCCTTTACATGGCTAGCCACCTCAGCCCAGATCTGACAGGGATTCATTTATGTATACTCAATTTACATGCAATCATTTTAGGAAGACAGTATTGTGAGAATAAAAGTTATCTTTTATACGGTCTTCTGCCAGCTTCCTCATATAAATTGCATGCCACAATCACATGAGAATTTTTTCTACTTCAGAAAACCTCAAGCGGATTTTGGTGATTTTGTTCTTGCTGATCAACTTTGTAATTCATGCACTTGTTCACAAACTAGGACAGTTTCAAGAACTAAAGGAAGGATTATAAAAAAAAAAAGAGAGAACTTAGTAACGTAAGAAGTGTGTGTTTTTAGGAATTGAGAAAACTTGAGTTCTAATCTTGGCCCCCAAAACAACATGATCTTAGATGAAAAATACAGATTGACAATTACCTGTACAGAGGAAATCAAGCTATGGATTATAAAGAGTCAGGTTCTACATATCAAATTTTTTACTCTGTTATGAAGACTATGAAATTAAATGGTTTGTATATGCATTCTTTGAGCATACTGTTAAAAATTCAGATTTGAGTGGCTCAGCCTGTGTTAGGAGGTTGATAAGATACCCTCCTACCCTGCCCCAGGCTGGACTTGGTGACTGACAGCTGTAATCAGAGCACTCTGGGAGGCCAAGGTAGGTGCTTTGGTGAGCTCACGAGTTCCAAAATTCAGCCTGAGCAAGAATGAGTACCTGTCTCTCCTACAAGTAGAAAAACTAGCTGGAGTTGTGGCAGGTGCCTATAGTCACAGCCACTCAGGAGGCTGAGGCAAGAGGATCACTTGAGCCCAAGACTTTGCGATTGCTGTGAGCTATCAGAATGCTACGGCACTCTAGCCTGGGCAACGAAGTGAGAATCTGTCTCCAAAACAAACAAACAAAAAAAGGTGCTTCCCACCCCCAGTGATTTGTGGCTTCTGGTATTTGTGCACTTATTTAATTTCTTTCCTTTTATATGTTGACTAGACTTATTATTCACTGAAGGGATGGATATCACATCCACGATGGGCTTGCACAAAGACTGTGACTTCCATTCTGGGTGCTGTCTGTTTCTCTCTTAGAATGGCAGCTACCATGTTGGAAACATGCTCCAGTAGCCACATTGCAAATACCAAGGCCTGCCAGCAATCCTATGAATGAGATTCAAAGTAGATATTTTGAAGTCTACCAACAGCTCACAAGGAAGCAGATTTTATAGTCCCAGTAAAGCCTTGAGGTGATTGAATCATTGGCTGAGTGCTTGATTGTAACTTCACGACTGTTAGCCAGAAGCACCCCATTAAGCATAAATAGTATGTATCTTCCAGAACAACAAAAGCATTGCGTAATTAATGCTTGTTTTAAATCCCTATATTTCATGGTAATTTATTTACATAGCAATAGATAATTTATACTTCCCCCAAGATATTCTGATATGGTCATTTTACAAATAAGCCAATTGATTTTGACTCAGCTGGTTCATAATCTACTCTTTATTAAGCCCTGGAATTTGGAACTACAAAGAAATCAAAGAATTCATCAAATCATATATCTTTTAATTTTATCCCAAACAACTGATGCCTCTATTTACATAATAATAATTACATATTTTAATATTTTTCATTTTTATATACTTTTGGGGGGCACAGAGTCTCACTATGTCACCGTTGGTAGAGTCATAGCTCACAGCAACCTCCAACTCTTGGGTTTAAGAGATTCTCTTGTGGGCAGCGCCTGTGGCTCAAAGGAGTAGAGCACCGGTCCCATATGCCGAAGGTGTCGGGTTCAAACCCAGCCCCGGCCAAAAAAAAAAGATTCTCTTGCCTCAGCCTCCCAAGTAACTAGAACTACATATATACAGTTTTAGTATCATTTTTAAACACAATGTGTCCTGCTTTTTTCCCCATCACTAAATCGTTTTCTATGCCCTAATTTTTTAAAACTGCTGAATATTTCTTTTCAGAATATACTTCAAATTACTTAAGAATTTCTACTATTGAGCATTTAAATTGCTTGTGTTCTGTGATAAATAACTCACTGATAAATATAGTGAAATGAAATTTTACATATATCCTTAATTTTTTCCTTAGAATAAATTCCTATAATTTGAGCTCTTAGGTCAAAAACAATTTTGCTTATTCTTAATTATTAGATTCTTTTATTATAAACAGCTGTAATCTTCAACAATTAGAAGAGATAGGGGAGGGTTCTAGGCATTATTCCCAATACCCTCAAAATAATGTGGTAAACGTTAATAAAAGAAAATTAAGGGTAAATTCTTCACATGTAACAACATAGCAGACAGTTTAAAAAAAAAGAATAGTCATTCATCCTCTAAGCTCAATAAAGTCCCAACTCTGTTATTATGGAATTTCCAGTAGTGCTTTGAAGGAAACATTCACCAGAGGCAAGAATGTTGCAAGGGCAGGATGGAATTAAAGTCTTAGTTGGAGTCAGGTAACAAAATCCTCTGGAAATTTCTCAGCACAAATCTGATTAGAATCATAAGCGCAGAGCAGCATTTCTAAGAATGTTGGGCTGTTGCACTGACAAGATTCTCATGCTATACTGTGCAAAGCCCAAACTCACTGAGCCACAGTGCTAACCAAACCTTTGTCTTAAACACCAAGCGTTTCACTAGTGAAAATAATCATTCACCAGCAATAATAATCATCACTGTCTTCAGTTATGCCAATTAGCAAAGTTTCCACCCTTCAGTTCTATCCAGTAGATCTTTGATATTAAATACAGTGAATTTAATCTTAGGAGAGTTTTTGATAAGAAGCCTATAGATGCAAACCGTAATTCTGACCTCTGAAATATGTATTCTGGATTAGAGAATTGCAAATGTTAACCAGTAGCAGCACTAGTATAGGTTAAACCCAACACACCCAAAAACACACACACAGCCATCATCCATACTTCACACTAGATAACAGTTTTAATTAAAGTAAACATTATATGGAAATTTATATACATTTTAAATATGAGATCTATTCATTTTGCCAAAGTTTGCACCAATTTGCTCTTTCATCACCGTTTTCATTGCCTACTTGCTAAATGAGTATTATAATTTTACTTATATCTTTTCTCATTTGTGGCCATGAAATGTTTTTCTTTTCCATTTCTTTTATTACGAGTGAGATTAAAGTTTTTGTGTTACATGCATTTTATGAATTACCTCTCTGCATTCTGTGTTCATTTGTTTGCGTGTTCATTTTCATACTACAGATTAGTCAAACTTTTCAGTATATTTAAGATAATAAACTTTTATCTACTGCAGATTTTCTTTGTATTTTCCTTAAACTTCAGAAATATTTGGGCCTGGGCACAGTGGCCCATGCCTATAATCCTGGCACTCTGGGAGGCCAAGATGGGTGGATTCCCTGAGCTCACAGTGAGATTCTATCCCTAAAAATATCCGAGCGTTGTGGCCAGCACCTGTAGTCTCAGCGACCTTGAAGGCTGAGGCAAGAGAATCGCTTGAGCCTGAGAGATTGAGATTGCTGTGAGCTGTGATGTCACGGCACTCTACTGAGGGCAACAAAATGAGTCTCAAAAAAAAATATATATATATATAGACCCATTTTACATTTTTATGTAATTAAATTTATCAGTTTTTCCTTACATTTCTCTTTGATGTCATATTTTTAAAGTATTTTCTTAGGTTTGACATCCAGAATGGTAAAGCAGGGCATTCAACAGATTCACTCTTCAGGAAAACAAGAATAACTGGAGATGAAAATTATTTAAACACACATATTCAAAGCCTCTAGAACTAGTTTTAAGGGGACATATCAAACAAAGAAAAATTCTGGGGGTCAAGGTCTCACACTGTTGCCCCAACTAGAATGCAGTGGCACAATTAGAGCTCACAGAAATCTCAAACTCCTGGGCTCAAGCAGATTCTTCTGCCTCAGCCTTCCAAGTAACTGGGACTACAGGCACATAGCACCACACCAAGCTGAGCTAATCTGTGTGTGTATGGGTAAGAAGAAATGAGGCCTTGCTATATTGCTTATAAAGAAATATTTATTTTTTTATTTAATATATTTTAAATGGAATTTATTCTATTAATTGCCTGAAAGGGCACAGGGCGGGAGGGGCTTCAGACCACAGCAGGAGAGCCCACTGCCCACCTCAGGGTGAGGGGGAAAAAAAAAAGAAAGAAAAGAAATGTTTATTTGAGTCCTGGGCCTGGGGGCTTAGGCCTGTTATCCTAGCACTTTGGAGGCTGAAGTGGGAGTATCTCTTAAGCTCTGGAGTTCCAGACCAGCCTGAGCAAGTGTGACACCCATCTCTACTACAAAAAAAAAAAAAAAAAAAAAATATCCAGGCATTGTAGCAAGGGCCTGCAGTCCCAGCTACTTGGGAGGTTGAGGCCCGAGGACCACCTGAACCTAAGAGGTTGAGGTTGTGGTGAACTACTCCAGCCTGAGGAGACAAAGTGAGACTCTGTCTAAAAAAAAAAAAAGTAATTACAACCAGCAGTTGTAATTTATTACTGTAGTTTTTACAGTAATAAAATCTGCTAAAACTCACCAAGAACAGTGACAGTCTGTAACATCTGAACCATGAACTTCTCCCAGCTCAGCAAGACAGAAACTCCTCTCCAGGTGAATACAGCCAAAAATGCAGTGCTTCCCCAGAGTTCCCAGTAGAGGGAATATATGTGAGTATCCTTTGGGGAGGGGCACACCTTTGCCATTTGTTATCCCCTCTACAATTACCTGTTGCAGAGGCTAAATACTAGGGGAGTGTGGCCAAGAGATCAGGGCTACCTCCCAAACAGCCCCCAATCATAGAGCAGAGGCTGTTCTTCTAGGACAGCAGGCAGAAAGTACTGGGATCCCAACTATATACTATTTTAAATTACACACAAACTTTATGGCCACCCTGTACAGGAAGCTACTATCCCCAAGATCCCTCCTAAATCTAAGGATGTCGTTCAAACATATCCCACTGTCCCCACAATCAGTTCCAAAACCATGGCTCAGAAATTTTGTCCAAGGAGAGAGGTTAGCCATAAGGCAGAGATGTATTCTCTACATTTTCCATACCTTTAAAGTGCTCATAATTAGTAGGTACTTAATAAACATCTACTGATTCATCTATATTAACCCACATTCCACAATATGTTATTCCTAGCTTGTATATGTGGAGGCTTCTATCTCTTTCAGCACTCAATATCCTTTCTTCAATGTCAACACCTAAGATCCTAATGATTATAGACATTTTACAGACAAGATCACTGAGGCTTTGAAAGGCTGCTATGTATAATACTCTCCAGGTCTCAAACGTTATCTTTAACTTCACACCCTACTCCCTTGAAGTTACACAGTAGCTAAATAAACAGGGTCATGACCCTTTGACTGTTCAACCACTGTCACAAATGGCAAGGAATTTTATCACATTTAATAAATGCTTTATATCAAAAAATTTGTTAGAAATTCTCTTACCTCTAGTTTGACTTAAAAATTGAAGCCATATATCCAGGGAACAGCAAGATGGAAAAACAGAAACCTCTGGCAGATAGTTCCTCGGCACAAACAACAAATCTGGCAACTATCCACACAAGCAACGACCTTCAGATGAAGCAAAAATCTGGTGAGTGATCATACTACTGAATTTTAAACATATGGCAAAGAAAGAGGCGTTCAAGAGGGAAGAAAAGACAATCTCGCACTGCCCATGCCAGCCCTATCCCAGGCCCCAGTGATGCCATGCCAGCAAGGCAAGTAGGATGGAGAGAGAGATCTGTGTGGGATCTGAGAGATTCTGTGTGATTATAGGATAGTCATTGAAATTCAAGGGCCATCCTGCTACGGGGGAACACAGCATAGGGAAGAATTCTGCCACTGTCCACAGAGGGAGCATTTAGATCCGCCCAGAGTAAATCTTCTACCCAGAAATCCAAATTCCAGCTAGCCACCATAGCTAGATGACAAAAAGCAGACTGGGGCCTGGGTTAAATTCATAAGGAAATCATGCTACAAAAGCTGCAGTACTTGGGCAATTCTTTTGCCTGCACTGGCCCAGAACCAGTGGACTTTGGGTGCACCCATGAAACATAAGCAGCGGTGGCCAAGCCTATTTCACCTCTCCCCTGACTTCAGGCAGTGCAGTGTAGGGAAAGTCTTCTTCCAGTTGGGAGAAAGAAAGGGAATATTTTGGAGGACTTTGTTTTGGAACTTAGACACCAGCTTAGCCACAGCATAGGAGTGTACCAAACTAAATCTAGGCCTCAGCTCCTAGAGAGTATTTTTGAATTCACCCTGGACCAGAAGTAAACATGCTGCCCTGAAGTCACTGGCTGACCAAAGAGCCTTGGGATTTGAATTAAAATCAGGGGCAGCCAGGTCACTATGGTCTTTGAGTGAGACAGTGCTGGATTTAGGTGTGACCTGGCACTGGTAGCCGTGAAGGAGTAACCACATCATTCTTCTCCCAATTTCAGCAGCCCTTCACAGACAGTGAGGAAGAGACTTTTCCTGGTTATCTAGGGAGTTCTCCCCTATCTTACCCAAGCCCATCAAGGTGGTACCACCAGGAATCTGCTAGAGTCACAGCATTACTAGGCTTGGGACATCCCATTTCTGATAAAGCAGCAGTTATCAAAGACTTAGTCACAATACTTAATTCCTTTTGAATATCTGGAATGCCTTGTGGGGAAGGATGCAGTCAAATATGTCTAGCCTGTGAATAATAGAACACTTACCTACTCTTTCATGCTCACACATGAGCAGTAGACGTGTGACCAACGGACCAGATCATAAGCATCAAGAATACCCAGGCAAAGAATACCCAAACAAACTAAATAAGGTGCCCGTCACAAATCCCAGAGCAAGGGAGATATATGACATTTGAGACAAAGAATTCAAAATATCTGTCCTGAGGAGCTCAGGGAACCTCAGGACAACACAGAGAAGGAATTCATAAAAAGACTAAAAAAAGGCTTAGGCCCATACTTCAGTGGGTAGGGTGCTGGCCACATGCACCCAGACTGAAGGGTTCAAACCCAGCCTTGGCCAGCTAAACAAGGACAACTGCAACAAAAATGTAGCTGGGCACTGTGGCGGACACCTGTAGGCCCAGCTACTTGGGAGGCTGAGGCTACAGAATTGCTTAAGCCCAAGAATTGGTGGTTGCTGTGAGCTGTGATTCCACAGCACTCTACCAAGGTGAACACAGTGAGACTCTGTCTCAAAAAAAAAAAAAAAAAAAGCCTAAAAGAAGAAATTAACAAAGAAAATGATAATAATAAACATCAGCAGGGCACATTGGCTCATGCCTATAATCCCAGTACTTGGGAGGCTGAGGCAAGTGAATTGCCTGAGCTTATGAGTTTGAGACCACCCTGAGTAAGAGCGAGACCCCTTCTCTATAAATAGCCAGGTGCTGTGGTGGGCACCTGTAGTCCCAGCTACCTGGGAGGCTGAGGCAAGAGAATCAATTGAACCTGAGAGTTTGTGGTTGCTGTAAGCTAACATGCCACAGCACTCTACCAAGAGTGACCAAGTGAAACTCTGTCTCAAAATATTAATAAACATCAAGCAGAAAATCTGGAGCGCAAGTATTCAATTGACAAATTGAGAAATGCATTTTAATCCTCAACCACAGAATTGACCAAGCAGAGGAAAAAAAATGGTGAGGTTGAAGACAGGCTATTTGAAAATAGAGGAGGAAAAAGAAAAAAAGAGCAACAACAACAGAAGGAAGCCTCCAAGAAAGGAAGGGTCCTTTCCTTTCAGAAAATAGCCTCAAAAGGGAAATTATGAGAATTATCAGCCTTATAAAGAAAATAGAGTGAAAGAGTCTCTCCTAATCAAGGAAAGACGACCCCCAAATTCATTGTACAAGGTCTATATCATCCTGATACCCAAGACAATATACAATAACAACAATGAAGAAAATTATCGGCCAATATCTCCAATGAATATGAATGCAAAAATCCTCAACACTACACTAGCACATCTAATTCCAGCGCACATTCACAAGGTTATTTATTATGATCATGAGGAATTCAAGGGATGCAAGGATGGCTCAATATATGTAAATCTATCAATGTGATGTATCATATTAACTGAACAACAACCATATAATTGCTTCAATTTATGCTTAAAAAGCATTTGATATAATTCAGCACCTCTTCATGATAACATTTCTCAAAATACCGGGCATAAAAGAAACTTAACCTCAACACAGTAAAGCCATATATGAGAGACCTATAGTTAGTATTACACTGAATAGGAAAAAATTGAAAACCTTTCCTCTAATAACTGAAAAAAAGACAAGGATGCCCACTTTCACCACTATTATTCAGTTTAGTACTAGAATTACTAGCTAGAGCAAACAGATTAGGGAAAGAAAGAAATGACTTCAAATTAAAAAGGTAGAAGTCAAAACCTCAGCTACAACCATGACCTGAACTCTACATTTAAATGAAAACAATGTAACCTAAACATTTGTGCCCTCATATTAATCTGAATTAAAAAAAAAAGATTAAGAAGGAGTTAACTCAAAAACAAACAAGCATGAAGTCAAATTGTTTTCAGATGGTATGATTCTATAACTAGAAAAACCTAAAGACTTCACCAAAAAACAAAACAATACAAACAAACAACAACAAAAAAAACTACTGTAATTGATAAGCAAACACAATAAAGTTACAGGATACAAAATCAACAGATAAAAACCATTTGCATTTCTGTATTGTACAACAGGAAATAACTGCAAAAAGGAACCAAGAAATTAATCCCATTTAGAATAGCTAAAAATAAAATACCTGGGAACAAATTTAACCAAAAAAGTGAAATATCTCTATAATGAAAACTGGAAACCACTGATGAAAGAAATTGAAGAGGACACCCCAAAATGGAAAGATATTCCATGCTCGTGGGTTGGAAGAATCAATCTTGTTAAACTGTTTGTACTACCCAAAGCAATCTACACATTCAATGTAATCCATACCAAGATACCAATGACATTCTTCACAGAAGTAGAAACAGTAATCCTAAAATTTATATAAAATCACAAAAGTCCCAGAATACCCAAAGCCATCCTAAGCAAAAAGAATAAAACTGTAGGAATTACATAATGTATATCTGATTTCAAATTATACGCATACTGCAGAGCTTTGTCAAACAAAACAGCATGATTCTGGCATGAAAATTGACACATGGACTAAAGGGACAAAATAGAGGATCTAGAAACAAATCCACGTATCTATAGTGAACTTTTCTTTGACAAAGTTGGCAACAATCTATAGGGGGAAAGTACAATTTCTTCAAAAAATGATGCTGTAAAGACTGGATATCTATGTAGAGGTAGAGACAAAGGAAATGAGACTCATCTCTTACCATGTACAAAATCAATCAAAATGACTTAAAAATGTCTTGTAAGACATGAAACCACAAATCTACTAGAAGAAAATGTTGGGGAAACATTTTAGGACATTGGTCTGGACAAGGACTTCTTGAATAATGCCCCAAAGCACAGGCAAAATTGAATACATGGGATCTCATCAAACTAGCGTCTCCATAGAAAGGAAATAAAGTGAAGAGACCACCAGAAAATATTTGTAAACTTCCCACATGACAAGAGATTAATAACCAGGATATATAAGGAGCTCCAACAACTAACTCAATGGGACAAACTCAAATAATCTGATTTAAAAAGGAGATTCTTTTTTTCCTTAAAAAAAGACACATATATGACCAATAGGGGAATGAAAAAATGTTCAACATCATGAGTGTCAGAGAAATGCAAATCAAAACTACAATGAGACATCATCTCACACCAGCTAAAGTGACTTTTATTAAACAAGCAGGAACAAATGCTTATGAGAACGTGGAGAAAGAGCAAGTCTTCATATGCTATTGGTGAGAATGTAAATCAGTGAAAGCACTATGAAGGCTTCTTCAAAAAAACTAAAAATGGGCTGGGTGTGGTGGCTCATGACTATAATCCCAGCACTCTGGGAGGCCAAGGCAGGAGGATCGCTTGAGCTCAAGACATTGAGGCCAGCCTGAGCAAAAAAGAGACCTCTCTCTACTAGAAATAGAAAAATTATTTACTGTGTTCTTGGCTGTGCAGAAGCTTTTTAGTTTGATCAGGTCCCAGTAGTGTATTTTTGAAACTGCTTCAATTGCCCAGGGGGTCCGCCTCATGAAATACTTGCCCAGACCGATTTCTTCAAGGGTTTTCCCTCAACTCTCTTCTAGTATTTTTGTAGTTTCATGTCTTAAGTTTAAATCATTAATCCAGTGAGAGTCTATCTTAGTTAATGGTGAAAGGTGTGGGTCCAGTTTCAGTCTTGTACAGGTTGCCAGCCAGTTCACCCAGCACTATTTGTTAAATAGGGAATCTTTTCCCCACTGAATGTTTTGAATTGGCTTGTCAAAGATAAAATAATGGTAAGTAGCTGGACTCATCTCTTGGTTCTCTATTCTGTTCCAGACACCTACTTCTCTGTTTCTGTGCCAGTACCAGGCTGTTTTGATCACTATCGATTTATAGTATATTCTGAGGTCAGGTAGCACGATTCCTCCTGCTTTGTTTTTATTTCTGAGTAATGTCAGCAGACACCCCTCAGAATGGGAGAAGATCTTTGCAGGTTATGTCTCTGACAAAGGTTTAATAACCATAATCCACAGAGAACTCAAACATATAAGCAAGAAAGAACAAGTGATCCCATCGCAGGCTGGACAAGGGACTTGAAGAGGAACTTCTCTGAAGAAGACAGGCGCATGGTCTACAGACATATGAAGAAATGCTCATCATCTTTAATCATCAGAGAAATGCAAATCAAAACTACCTTGAGATACCATCTAACTCCAGTAAGATTAGCCCAAATCACAAAATCCCAAGACCAGAGATTTTGGCGTGGATGTGGAGGAAAGGGAACACTTCTGCACTGCTGGTGGGAATGCAAATTAATACATTTCTGTTGAAAAGATGTATGGAGAACACTTAGAAATCTAAAAATATATCTGCCATTCAATCCTATAATTCCTCTACTAGGTGTATACCCAGAAGACCAAAAATCACATTATAACAAAGATATCTGTACCAGAATGTTTATTGCAGCCCAATTCATAATTGCTAAGTCACGGAAAAAGCCCAAGTGCCCATCGATCCACGAATGGATTAATAAATTGTGGTATATGTACACCATCGAATATTATGCAGCCTTAAAGAAAGATGGAGACTTTACCTCTTTCATGTTTACATGGATGGAGCTGGAACATATTCTTCTTAGTAAAGTATCTCAAGAATGGAAGAAAAAGTATCCAATGTACTCAGCCCTACTATGAAACTAATTTATGGCTTTCATATGAAAGCTATAACCCTGTTATAACCTAAGAATATGGTGAAGGGGGAGAGAGAGGGGAGGGTTGGGGGGAGGATGGGTGGAGGGAGGGTGATTGGTGGGATTACACCTATGGTGCAACTTACAGGACTACATGTGAAACTTAGTAAATGTAGAATATAAATGTCTTAACGCAATAACTAAGAAAATGACAGGAGGGCTATGTTAACCAGTGTGACGAAAATGTGTCAAGCTGTTTATAAAACCAGTGTATGGTGCCCCATGATTGCATTCATGTACACAGTCATGATTTAAAAATAAAAAAATAATAAAAATAGAAAAATTAGTTGGGCATTGTGGCAGGCTCCTGTGGTTGCAGCTACAAGGGAAACTCAGGAGGATCATTTGAGTCTAGGAGGTTGAGGTTTCTGTGAGCTAAACTGATGCCATGGCATGCTAGCCTGGGTGACAGAGTAAAACTGTGTCGGGGGAAAAAAAAAGTAAAATACTAACAACAGAACTATCTCATTACCTTGCTATACCACTGTTAGGTATATACCCAAAGGTGGGAAATACAGTTATCAAAAAGATATCTGCACCCTGGTATTTATTTCAACACTATTCACAATAATAAGATATGGAGACAACCTAAGTGTCACTTATCAATGGATGAATGGATAAAGAAATTGTATCTTTACACAATGGAATATCATACAGCCACAAAAAGAATGCAATCCTGCTATTTGAAACAACATGATGAAACTGGCAAATGCTATGTTAAGTGAAATACCCAAGCACAGAAAGACAAATCGTGTATGATCTCATTCATACACAGGAGCTAGTTATTGAAAGCAATTAATCCCACAGCAGTAAAGAGCAGAATGATAATTACCAGCGGGGAGAGGGTAATAAAGTAGGGATGGTTAATAGGTATAAAAATATACTTAGATAGGTAGAATGAACAATATGTGATAACACCACAGTGTGACTCTAATCATCAATAAGTTAGGGTATACTTCAAAATAACTAAAAGATCAAACCAATCAACATAACTTTCACCTCATTTACTATATTATTGTGCCAAAACATCTATGTTCTATACTTGACAGATTTGACTTGTACCCTTGTCATATGCTCCATAAGTGATCTAACCATGCCAGATTGTATAAAAAAAAAATAGCACATTATACCCCACATATGCATGAATGTATTCATGATCTATGTGCATTTGACTTAATAATAAAAACAAATAAAATAAAATAACTAAGAGAATGGAGTTGGAATATTCCTAACACAAAGAAATGATGAACGCCTGAGTTAGCAATACCTCAGTTACTCTGATTTGATTTGTTCACATTGTCTGCTTCTATCAAAACATCACAGGGACCCGATGAGGACATGCAACTATTATGTACTATTAATAATCAAAAATTATAAAAGAACAACAAAAGATCCCTTTTACATACGCAGAGAGCATTTGACAAATCCAACCTGCTCGTGATTAAGCTCCCCAGGAACTAGAAATACAAAGGCACTTCCTTGACCCCTTAAAAGGAGTCAGTGAAAAAACCGACAGCTAACGCTGTTATAATGGTGAAAATTATCTTGACATCTGAGAACAGGACAAGAATGTCAACTCCACCACTCTGTTCTTCCTAGAACTGGGATTGTCGTCCAGAGAAACTGCGTAAGAAAGCTAAACAAAGCCCTCCCTCCTGAAAAAGAAGAGGTCCGACATAAACTTGAATATGAAATTCTGCAAGGACTGTACTAAAGCCTGCTAGAACTGAGAAATGAGTTCAGCAAGGTCACAAGATACAAAACCAACATGCAAAATGCAACCGTAGTTTTATATGCTAGTGATGAGCAATCTGAAAATGACATTAAGAAAACAACTCCATTCACAATAGTATCAAAAAGAAAGAAATATTTACAAGTACATTCAACATATTGGGTGTAAACCTTTTACTCTAGAAAGAAAAAGCTCTGTTAAAGGAAATAAAATTAAAAAACTGAATAGACAACAATGTTTTTTTAATCTAAAATCATCAGAATAGTTTATCATTTTCAATAAGCTAAGAAAACAGAGTTTTCTTGATGTAAAATGCACACGAATTGCCTGAACGATCTTACGCGAAACACAACTATTTCAAGGAGAAGACAAAGGAGAAAAATCATTAGATTTGTCTAACAAAATGATGATGAAAAACCTCTGGGATACTGAGAAAGCAGTCATAAGAGGGAAATGTATTGCATTACATGCCCACAGCCAATAATTTAAAAAGCACAAATCAACAATCTAATGCATCATTTCTAGGAACTGGAAAAGGAAGAGCTATCCAATCCCAAACCTAGCAGAAGGAAAGAACCAAAATCGGAGCAGAAGGAAATGAAATTGAGAACAAAAGAACCATTCAGGAGATTAAGAAAACAAAAAGTTGGTTCCTTAAAATAAATAAAATTGATAAAAATAAAAAAAAAATTGATGAAACTTTGGCTAGTCGAACTAGAAACAGAAAAGTAAGATCTCTAATAACCTCACTGAGAAATGAAAGAGGGAAAAGAAGAATAGATGTCGCAGAAATACAAGAGATTATCTCTGATTGCTACAAAAATCGCTATGCCCAGAAATTTAACATTGTGGAGGAAATGGACTAATACCTGGAATCATACTACCTACCTAGACTTAACCAGGAAGAATTAGAACTCTTGAACAGACCGATATCAAGCACAGTAATTGCAAAAATAAAATAGCTTCTAACAACGACAACAAAAAGTCCCGGACCAGATGATTTTACACCAGAATTTAAACAAACATTCAAAGAAGAGCTCATACCTATGCTGTAGAATCCATTCAAAAACACTGAGAAGGAAAGAACACTCCCAATTCATCCTCTGGAGCAAATATCTTCCTGATACCAAAACCATAAAAAGGACCCATAAAGAAAAACACACACACACACACACCCCAATTTCACTAATGAATACAATCCAACAATACTCAAAATCCTAGCAAATAGAATACAGGTGTGGGACCGCGCTGCGGCGGGTGACAACGGTCCCCACGTCAGTCTCACCTCACGGGCTGCCGTGGTGACAACCGCTGCGGCTCCCCCGTTCTTCGGCTCCCCGGTTCTTCGCCGCCTTTGCCTCCAGCAGCCCCGCGTCCCGGCAAAGTCTCCGCGTCCGTCAGCCGCTGCCTGCCCGACTGCGCGCCACGAGACCCGGCGCTGGAAGACCGCGTCCACGCGCACGTCGGCCGGCCAAGGCGCCTCTGGCCAGCGCGGGCTCCACAGTGGCCCTGGGCTAGGAGGCGGTGCTCGCCACAGCCCTAGTGCCGGCCCTTCCCGGGGACCCACGCCGATGCGGTCCTCCAGAGCCTGCGCGACCGGCAGAAGCTGGAGGCGGTGTTAGGGACCCCGGGACGAGCCTGCCGGGTGCCGCAGCGCACTCACACCAGGCCCAGCTTAGGCGAAGTGCGCGCGCGGGTGCGCGAGGTACTGCGCCTGGTGCGGCGGCTGCGCGGCCTGAGCCAGGCCCTGCGGGAGGCCGAGGCGGACGGCTCCGCCTGGACCCTACTGCACGACCAAGCCGCGCCGTTGCGTGCCCAGCAGGCCTACCGGTTGCAACCGCTGACCCAGGCCGTCTATCTGGACGAGGCGCGGCGGAGGCTGGAGAGGGTCCGGCACCGCCAGCTGAGTCTTCCCGAGAGGGCTCGGGAACGGAAGACCGAGCTGGAGGAGGAGGCCAAACTATCCGGCCCCGGCAGCGCACGGCGCGGGGGATGGATGGTGTGCCAGGAACGGTCGTCGCACGCTGTCAAGCCGGCCAGACAGGTCCCGGACGCACAGCTCACAGCGCTGGGTCACGTGAGCCGTTGCTGCTCCCCGGTGCCTCGCCGCCTCACCGCCTTGGCCTCCAGCAGCCCCGCGTCCCGGCAAAGTCTCCGCGTCCGTCAGCCGCCGCATGCCCGACTGCACGCCACGTGACCGCGTCACGTGACCCAGCGCTGTGAGCTGTGCATCCGGGACCTGTCTGGCCGGCCTGACCGCGCGAGACGACCGTTCCTGTCACAGCATCCATCCCCCGCGCCGTGCGCTGCCGGGGCCGGATAGTTTGGCCTCCTCCTCCAGCTCGGTCTTCCGTTCCCGAGCCCTCTCGGGAAGACTCAGCTGGCGGTGCCGGACCCTCTCCAGCCTCCGCCGCGCCTCGTCCAGATAGACGGCCTGGGTCAGCGGTTGCAACCGCTAGGCCTGCTGGGCACGCAACGGCGCGGCTTGGTCGTGCAGTAGGGTCCAGGCGGAGCCGTCCGCCTCGGCCTCCCGCAGGGCCTGGCTCAGGCCGCGCAGCCGCCGCACCAGGCGCAGTACCTCGCGCACCTGCGCGCGCACTTCGCCTAAGCTGGGCCTGGTGTGAGTGCGCTGCGGCACCCGGCAGGCTCGTCCCGGGGTCCCTAACACCGCCTCCAGCTTCTGCCGGTCGCGCAGGCTCTGGAGGACCGCGTCGGCGTGGGTCCCCGGGAAGGGCCGGCACTAGGGCTGTGGCGAGCACCGCCTCCTAGCCCAGGGCCACTGTGGAGCCCGCGCAGGCCTGAGGCGCCTCGGCCGTCCGACGTGCGCGGAGACGCGGTCTTCCAGCGCCCGGTCTCGTGGCGCGCAGTCGGGCAGGCAGCGGCTGACGGACGCGGAGACTTTGCCGGGACGCGGGGCTGCTGGAGGCAAAGGCGGCGAAGAACCGGGGAGCCGAAGAACGGGGGAGCCGCAGCGGTTGTCACCACGGCAGCCCGTGAGGTGAGACTGACGTGGGGACCGTTGTCACCCGCCGCAGCGCGGTCCCACACCTGTATTCTATTTGCTAGGATTTTGAGTATTGTTGGATTGTATTCATTAGTGAAATTGGGGTGTGTGTGTGTGTTTTTCTTTATGGGTCCTTTGTATGGTTTTGGTATCAGGAAGATTTTTGCTCCAGAGGATGAATTGGGAGTGTCTTTCCTTCTCAGTGTTTTTGAATGGATTCTACAGCATAGGTATGAGCTCTTCTTTGAATGTTTGTTTAAATTCTGGTGTAAAATCATCTGGTCCGGGACTTTTTGTTGTCGTTGTTAGAAGCTATTTTATTTTTGCAATTACTGTGCTTGATATCGGTCTGTTCAAGAGTTCTAATTCTTCCTGGTTAAGTCTAGGTAGGTAGTATGATTCCAGGTATTAGTCCATTTCCTCCACAATGTTAAATTTCTGGGCATAGCGATTTTTGTAGCAATCAGAGATAATCTCTTGTATTTCTGCGACATCTATTCTTCTTTTCCCTCTTTCATTTCTCAGTGAGGTTATTAGAGATCTTACTTTTCTGTTTCTAGTTCGACTAGCCAAAGTTTCATCAATTTTTTTTTTATTTTTATCAATTTTATTTATTTTAAGGAACCAACTTTTTGTTTTCTTAATCTCCTGAATGGTTCTTTTGTTCTCAATTTCATTTCCTTCTGCTCCTATTTTGGTTCTTTCCTTCTGCTAGGTTTGGGATTGGATAGCTCTTCCTTTTCCAGTTCCTAGAAATGATGCATTAGATTGTTGATTTGTGCTTTTTAAATTATTGGCTGTGGGCATGTAATGCAATACATTTCCCTCTTATGACTGCTTTCTCAGTATCCCAGAGGTTTTTCATCATCATTTTGTTAGACAAATCTAATGATTTTTCTCCTTTGTCTTCTCCTTGAAATAGTTGTGTTTCGCGTAAGATCGTTCAGGCAATTCGTGTGCATTTTACATCAAGAAAACTCTGTTTTCTTAGCTTATTGAAAATGATAAACTATTCTGATGATTTTAGATTAAAAAAACATTGTTGTCTATTCAGTTTTTTAATTTTATTTCCTTTAACAGAGCTTTTTCTTTCTAGAGTAAAAGGTTTACACCCAATATGTTGAATGTACTTGTAAATATTTCTTTCTTTTTGATACTATTGTGAATGGAGTTGTTTTCTTAATGTCATTTTCAGATTGCTCATCACTAGCATATAAAACTACGGTTGCATTTTGCATGTTGGTTTTGTATCTTGTGACCTTGCTGAACTCATTTCTCAGTTCTAGCAGGCTTTAGTACAGTCCTTGCAGAATTTCATATTCAAGTTTATGTCGGACCTCTTCTTTTTCAGGAGGGAGGGCTTTGTTTAGCTTTCTTACGCAGTTTCTCTGGACGACAATCCCAGTTCTAGGAAGAACAGAGCGGTGGAGTTGACATTCTTGTCCTGTTCTCAGATGTCAAGATAATTTTCACCATTATAACAGCGTTAGCTGTCGGTTTTTTCACTGACTCCTTTTAAGGGGTCAAGGAAGTGCCTTTGTATTTCTAGTTCCTGGGGAGCTTAATCACGAGCAGGTTGGATTTGTCAAATGCTCTCTGCGTATGTAAAAGGGATCTTTTGTTGTTCTTTTATAATTTTTGATTATTAATAGTACATAATAGTTGCATGTCCTCATCGGGTCCCTGTGATGTTTTGATAGAAGCAGACAATGTGAACAAATCAAATCAGAGTAACTGAGGTATTGCTAACTCAGGCGTTCATCATTTCTTTGTGTTAGGAATATTCCAACTCCATTCTCTTAGTTATTTTATTTTATTTGTTTTTATTATTAAGTCAAATGCACATAGATCATGAATACATTCATGCATATGTGGGGTATAATGTGCTATTTTTTTTTTATACAATCTGGCATGGTTAGATCACTTATGGAGCATATGACAAGGGTACAAGTCAAATCTGTCAAGTATAGAACATAGATGTTTTGGCACAATAATATAGTAAATGAGGTGAAAGTTATGTTGATTGGTTTGATCTTTTAGTTATTTTGAAGTATACCCTAACTTATTGATGATTAGAGTCACACTGTGGTGTTATCACATATTGTTCATTCTACCTATCTAAGTATATTTTTATACCTATTAACCATCCCTACTTTATTACCCTCTCCCCGCTGGTAATTATCATTCTGCTCTTTACTGCTGTGGGATTAATTGCTTTCAATAACTAGCTCCTGTGTATGAATGAGATCATACACGATTTGTCTTTCTGTGCTTGGGTATTTCACTTAACATAGCATTTGCCAGTTTCATCATGTTGTTTCAAATAGCAGGATTGCATTCTTTTTGTGGCTGTATGATATTCCATTGTGTAAAGATACAATTTCTTTATCCATTCATCCATTGATAAGTGACACTTAGGTTGTCTCCATATCTTATTATTGTGAATAGTGTTGAAATAAATACCAGGGTGCAGATATCTTTTTGATAACTGTATTTCCCACCTTTGGGTATATACCTAACAGTGGTATAGCAAGGTAATGAGATGGTTCTGTTTTTAGTATTTTACTTTTTTTTCCCCCCCGACACAGTTTTACTCTGTCACCCAGGCTAGCATGCCATGGCATCAGTTTAGCTCACAGAAACCTCAACCTCCTAGACTCAAATGATCCTCCTGAGTTTCCCTTGTAGCTGCAACCACAGGAGCCTGCCACAATGCCCAGCTAATTTTTCTATTTTTATTATTTTTTATTTTTAAATCATGACTGTGTACATGAATGCAATCATGGGGCACCATACACTGGTTTTATAAACAGCTTGACACATTTTCGTCACACTGGTTAACATAGCCCTCCTGTCATTTTCTTAGTTATTGCGTTAAGACATTTATATTCTACATTTACTAAGTTTCACATGTAGTCCTGTAAGTTGCACCATAGATGTAATCCCACCAATCACCCTCCCTCCACCCATCCTCCCCCCAACCCTCCCCTCACTCTCCCCCTTCACCATATTCTTAGGTTATAACAGGGTTATAGCTTTCATATGAAAGCCATAAATTAGTTTCGTAGTAGGGCTGAGTACATTGGATACTTTTTCTTCCATTCTTGACATACTTTACTAAGAAGAATATGTTCCAGCTCCATCCATGTAAACATGAAAGAGGTAAAAAGTCTCCATCTTTCTTTAAGGCTGCATAATATTCGATGGTGTACATATACCACAATTTATTAATCCATTCGTGGATCGATGGGCACTTGGGCTTTTTCCATGACTTAGCAATTATGAATTGGGCTGCAATAAACATTCTGGTACAGATATCTTTGTTATAATGTGATTTTTGGTCTTCTGGGTATACACCTAGTAGAGGAATTATAGGATTGAATGGCAGATACATTTTTAGATTTCT
This sequence comes from Nycticebus coucang, assembly GCF_027406575.1. Classification (NCBI taxonomy): domain Eukaryota; kingdom Metazoa; phylum Chordata; class Mammalia; order Primates; family Lorisidae; genus Nycticebus; species Nycticebus coucang. Next base: position 45,973,376 of record NC_069787.1, read on the forward strand.
AAGTGTTCTCCATACATCTTTTCAAAAGAAATGTATTAATTTGCATTCCCACCAGCAGTGCAGAAGTGTTCCCTTTCCTCCACATCCACGCCAAAATCTCTGGTCTTGGGATTTTGTGATTTGGGCTAATCTTACTGGAGTTAGATGGTATCTCAAGGTAGTTTTGATTTGCATTTCTCTGATGATTAAAGATGATGAGCATTTCTTCATATGTCTGTAGACCATGCGCCTGTCTTCTTCAGAGAAGTTCCTCTTCAAGTCCCTTGTCCAGCCTGCGATGGGATCACTTGTTCTTTCTTGCTTATATGTTTGAATTCTCTGTGGATTATGGTTATTAAACCTTTGTCAGAGACATAACCTGCAAAGATCTTCTCCCATTCTGAGGGGTGTCTGCTGACATTACTCAGAAATAAAAACAAAGCAGGAGGAATCATGCTACCTGACCTCAGAATATACTATAAATCGATAGTGATCAAAACAGCCTGGTACTGGCACAGAAACAGAGAAGTAGGTGTCTGGAACAGAATAGAGAACCAAGAGATGAGTCCAGCTACTTACCATTATTTTATCTTTGACAAGCCAATTCAAAACATTCAGTGGGGAAAAGATTCCCTATTTAACAAATAGTGCTGGGTGAACTGGCTGGCAACCTGTACAAGACTGAAACTGGACCCACACCTTTCACCATTAACTAAGATAGACTCTCACTGGATTAATGATTTAAACTTAAGACATGAAACTACAAAAATACTAGAAGAGAGTTGAGGGAAAACCCTTGAAGAAATCGGTCTGGGCAAGTATTTCATGAGGCGGACCCCCTGGGCAATTGAAGCAGTTTCAAAAATACACTACTGGGACCTGATCAAACTAAAAAGCTTCTGCACAGCCAAGAACACAGTAAATAATTTTTCTATTTCTAGTAGAGAGAGGTCTCTTTTTTGCTCAGGCTGGCCTCAATGTCTTGAGCTCAAGCGATCCTCCTGCCTTGGCCTCCCAGAGTGCTGGGATTATAGTCATGAGCCACCACACCCAGCCCATTTTTAGTTTTTTTGAAGAAGCCTTCATAGTGCTTTCACTGATTTACATTCTCACCAATAGCATATGAAGACTTGCTCTTTCTCCACGTTCTCATAAACATTTGTTCCTGCTTGTTTAACAAAAGTCACTTTAGCTGGTGTGAGATGATGTCTCATTGTAGTTTTGATTTGCATTTCTCTGACACTCATGATGTTGAACATTTTTTCATTCCCCTATTGGTCATATATGTGTCTTTTTTTAAGGAAAAAAAGAATCTCCTTTTTAAATCAGATTATTTGAGTTTGTCCCATTGAGTTGTTGGAGCTCCTTATATATCCTGGTTATTAATCTCTTGTCATGTGGGAAGTTTACAAATATTTTCTGGTGGTCTCTTCACTTTATTTCCTTTCTATGGAGACGCTAGTTTGATGAGATCCCATGTATTCAATTTTGCCTGTGCTTTGGGGCATTATTCAAGAAGTCCTTGTCCAGACCAATGTCCTAAAATGTTTCCCCAACATTTTCTTCTAGTAGATTTGTGGTTTCACGTCTTACATAGACATTTTTAAGTCATTTTGATTGATTTTGTACATGGTAAGAGATGAGTCTCATTTCCTTTGTCTCTACCTCTACATAGATATCCAGTCTTTACAGCATCATTTTTTGAAGAAATTGTACTTTCCCCCTATAGATTGTTGCCAACTTTGTCAAAGAAAAGTTCACTATAGATACGTGGATTTGTTTCTAGATCCTCTATTTTGTCCCTTTAGTCCATGTGTCAATTTTCATGCCAGAATCATGCTGTTTTGTTTGACAAAGCTCTGCAGTATGCGTATAATTTGAAATCAGATATACATTATGTAATTCCTACAGTTTTGTTCTTTTTGCTTAGGATGGCTTTGGGTATTCTGGGACTTTTGTGATTTTATATAAATTTTAGGATTACTGTTTCTACTTCTGTGAAGAATGTCATTGGTATCTTGGTATGGATTACATTGAATGTGTAGATTGCTTTGGGTAGTACAAACAGTTTAACAAGATTGATTCTTCCAACCCACGAGCATGGAATATCTTTCCATTTTGGGGTGTCCTCTTCAATTTCTTTCATCAGTGGTTTCCAGTTTTCATTATAGAGATATTTCACTTTTTTGGTTAAATTTGTTCCCAGGTATTTTATTTTTAGCTATTCTAAATGGGATTAATTTCTTGGTTCCTTTTTGCAGTTATTTCCTGTTGTACAATACAGAAATGCAAATGGTTTTTATCTGTTGATTTTGTATCCTGTAACTTTATTGTGTTTGCTTATCAATTACAGTAGTTTTTTTTTTTTTGTTGTTTGTTTGTATTGTTTTGCTTTTTGGTGAAGTCTTTAGGTTTTTCTAGTTATAGAATCATACCATCTGAAAACAATTTGACTTCATGCTTGTTTGTTTTTGAGTTAACTCCTTCTTAATCTTTTTTTTTTAATTCAGATTAATATGAGGGCACAAATGTTTAGGTTACATTGTTTTCATTTAAATGTAGAGTTCAGGTCATGGTTGTAGCTGAGGTATTGACTTCTACCTTTTTAATTTGAAGTCATTTCTTTCTTTCCCTAATCTGTTTGCTCTAGCTAGTAATTCTAGTACTACACTGAATAATAGTGGTGAAAGTGGGCATCCTTGTCTTTTTTTCAGTTATTAGAGGAAAGGTTTTCAGTTTTTTCCTATTCAGTGTAATACTAACTATAGGTCTCTCATATATGGCTTTACTGTGTTGAGGTTAAGTTTCTTTTATGCCCGGTATTTTGAGAAATGTTATCATGAAGAGGTGCTGAATTATATCAAATGCTTTTTAAGCATAAATTGAAGCAATTATATGGTTGTTGTTCAGTTAATATGATACATCACATTGATAGATTTACATATATTGAGCCATCCTTGCATCCCTTGAATTCCTCATGATCATAATAAATAACCTTGTGAATGTGCGCTGGAATTAGATGTGCTAGTGTACTGTTGAGGATTTTTGCATTCATATTCATTGGAGATATTGGCCGATAATTTTCTTCATTGTTGTTATTGTATATTGTCTTGGGTATCAGGATGATATAGACCTTGTACAATGAATTTGGGGGTCGTCTTTCCTTGATTAGGAGAGACTCTTTCACTCTATTTTCTTTATAAGGCTGATAATTCTCATAATTTCCCTTTTGAGGCTATTTTCTGAAAGGAAAGGACCCTTCCTTTCTTGGAGGCTTCCTTCTGTTGTTGTTGCTCTTTTTTTCTTTTTCCTCCTCTATTTTCAAATAGCCTGTCTTCAACCTCACCATTTTTTTTCCTCTGCTTGGTCAATTCTGTTGTTGAGGATTAAAATGCATTTCTCAATTTGTCAATTGAATACTTGCGCTCCAGATTTTCTGCTTGATGTTTATTAATATTTTGAGACAGAGTTTCACTTGGTCACTCTTGGTAGAGTGCTGTGGCATGTTAGCTTACAGCAACCACAAACTCTCAGGTTCAATTGATTCTCTTGCCTCAGCCTCCCAGGTAGCTGGGACTACAGGTGCCCACCACAGCACCTGGCTATTTATAGAGAAGGGGTCTCGCTCTTACTCAGGGTGGTCTCAAACTCATAAGCTCAGGCAATTCACCTGCCTCAGCCTCCCAAGTACTGGGATTATAGGCATGAGCCAATGTGCCCTGCTGATGTTTATTATTATCATTTTCTTTGTTAATTTCTTCTTTTAGGCTTTTTTTTTTTTTTTTGAGACAGAGTCTCACTGTGTTCACCTTGGTAGAGTGCTGTGGAATCACAGCTCACAGCAACCACCAATTCTTGGGCTTAAGCAATTCTGTAGCCTCAGCCTCCCAAGTAGCTGGGCCTACAGGTGTCCGCCACAGTGCCCAGCTACATTTTTGTTGCAGTTGTCCTTGTTTAGCTGGCCAAGGCTGCGTTTGAACCCTTCAGTCTGGGTGCATGTGGCCAGCACCCTACCCACTGAAGTATGGGCCTAAGCCTTTTTTTAGTCTTTTTATGAATTCCTTCTCTGTGTTGTCCTGAGGTTCCCTGAGCTCCTCAGGACAGATATTTTGAATTCTTTGTCTCAAATGTCATATATCTCCCTTGCTCTGGGATTTGTGACGGGCACCTTATTTAGTTTGTTTGGGTATTCTTTGCCTGGGTATTCTTGATGCTTATGATCTGGTCCGTTGGTCACACGTCTACTGCTCATGTGTGAGCATGAAAGAGTAGGTAAGTGTTCTATTATTCACAGGCTAGACATATTTGACTGCATCCTTCCCCACAAGGCATTCCAGATATTCAAAAGGAATTAAGTATTGTGACTAAGTCTTTGATAACTGCTGCTTTATCAGAAATGGGATGTCCCAAGCCTAGTAATGCTGTGACTCTAGCAGATTCCTGGTGGTACCACCTTGATGGGCTTGGGTAAGATAGGGGAGAACTCCCTAGATAACCAGGAAAAGTCTCTTCCTCACTGTCTGTGAAGGGCTGCTGAAATTGGGAGAAGAATGATGTGGTTACTCCTTCACGGCTACCAGTGCCAGGTCACACCTAAATCCAGCACTGTCTCACTCAAAGACCATAGTGACCTGGCTGCCCCTGATTTTAATTCAAATCCCAAGGCTCTTTGGTCAGCCAGTGACTTAAGGGCAGCATGTTTACTTCTGGTCCAGGGTGAATTCAAAAATACTCTCTAGGAGCTGAGGCCTAGATTTAGTTTGGTACACTCCTATGCTGTGGCTAAGCTGGTGTCTAAGTTCCAAAACAAAGTCCTCCAAAATATTCCCTTTCTTTCTCCCAACTGGAAGAAGACTTTCCCTACACTGCACTGCCTGAAGTCAGGGGAGAGGTGAAATAGGCTTGGCCACCGCTGCTTATGTTTCATGGGTGCACCCAAAGTCCACTGGTTCTGGGCCAGTGCAGGCAAAAGAATTGCCCAAGTACTGCAGCTTTTGTAGCATGATTGCCTTATGAATTTAACCCAGGCCCCAGTCTGCTTTTTATCATCTAGCTATGGTGGCTAGCTGGAATTTGGATTTCTGGGTAGAAGATTTACTCTGGGCGGATCTAAATGCTCCCTCTGTGGACAGTGGCAGAATTCTTCCCTATGCTGTGTTCCCCCGTAGCAGGATGGCCCTTGAATTTCAATGACTATCCTATAATCACACAGAATCTCTCAGATCCCACACAGATCTCTCTCTCCATCCTACTTGCCTTGCTGGCATGGCATCACTGGGGCCTGGGATAGGGCTGGCATGGGCAGTGCGAGATTGTCTTTTCTTCCCTCTTGAACGCCTCTTTCTTTGCCGTATGTTTAAAATTCAGTAGTATGATCACTCACCAGATTTTTGCTTCATCTGAAGGTCGTTGCTTGTGCGGATAGTTGCCAGATTTGTTGTTTGTGCCGAGGAACTATCTGCCAGAGGTTTCTGTTTTTCCATCTTGCTGTTCCCTGGATATATGGCTTCAATTTTTAAGTCAAACTAGAGGTAAGAGAATTTCTAACAAATTTTTTGATATAAAGCATTTATTAAATGTGATAAAATTCCTTGCCATTTGTGACAGTGGTTGAACAGTCAAAGGGTCATGACCCTGTTTATTTAGCTACTGTGTAACTTCAAGGGAGTAGGGTGTGAAGTTAAAGATAACGTTTGAGACCTGGAGAGTATTATACATAGCAGCCTTTCAAAGCCTCAGTGATCTTGTCTGTAAAATGTCTATAATCATTAGGATCTTAGGTGTTGACATTGAAGAAAGGATATTGAGTGCTGAAAGAGATAGAAGCCTTCACATATACAAGCTAGGAATAACATATTGTGGAATGTGGGTTAATATAGATGAATCAGTAGATGTTTATTAAGTACCTACTAATTATGAGCACTTTAAAGGTATGGAAAATGTAGAGAATACATCTCTGCTCTCAAGGTGGGAAAGCAGTGGTAAAGATAAAGTGATGGTAAGCAGGAGGACATTGCCTCATCCCTTGGGCCCAGCTCTCAGCTGTCCTCAAGGAATGAAGCGTCATCTGTGTACAAACACGTTCGAGCTTCACAGCCAGACTGTAAGTTGGGTTCAGTGTGTTCACCTCCCTTGTAAAAAGGAAACTAAAGCACCAAGAAATCTAGTAAATTTGTCAAGTTCACACAAACAGGGAATAGTGAGATTGGGTCTAAAGAGCAGAGTGAGCTTACAGTCTACAATAATGACTTCTGTATATCACAAAAAAAAAAAAAAAATCCTGAATTTTGTCTTCAAATCTTCAACAGTAATTTTATGCTCATTCCAATAATGTAGATGGAGCTAAATCATATAATATTCAGTAGACGAAATCTTACACAAGAATATGTTCTGTATGATCTCATTTATATAAAGTTCCAAGGAAAATTTGATCTCTGTTCTGCTTAGGAACCAGATTTTTAGGGCTTCAAAAATATGTCAAAATATTTATTTTAATTAAGTTATTTTTTAACCAAGTAAATTCCATGCGCATTTGATCAGCTGACTAAGCTGTACTTTCATTAGGAATAGTGAATCCTGGGTGTGAGAATGAGTAGGTCCCTTGGACCCAGAAGACAGACCAGTAAGCCACAAAAGATTATTCTTGGCTCTTTAGGTTCAATGGAGTTTGTCCTGCCGAGTTTTGGACTGACTTGGGAGCCATCCCCCCCTTTCTTCTTTCTTTTTTTTTGGAACTGAAATGTCCACCCTATGCCTGCCCCACCATTGTATTTTGAATGGACACAACATACCTGATTTAAAATATTCACAACTCAGGGGGAGGAATTTTGTACATTGAATTTCATGCATATCTGATTTAAGTAACATTTTGATGAGATTTGGGGCTTCCGACTTGAGAACTGATGCTGAAACTAGTTGAGATTTTTGGCACTGTTGGGGTACAATAAATGTATTTTTTAGGCGGGAATGATGTACATTTGGGGGAGCCAGAGTTAGTATGCTGTACACTGAATATTTGTGCCCACTATTTTGTATATTGGAGGCCTAATTCCCAAAGTGATGGTAATTAGAGGTAGAGTTTTTGGGAGATAATTGCATTTTCATAAGATCATGGGATACAGTCACCATATTGGAATTGGTATCCTTACAAGTGGATGGAAGACAGAGCACTCATGCTCTCTCTCTCTCTCCCCCACCCCACGTGAGGATACGATGAGTAGATGACTATCTGCCAACTAAGATGAGGGCCCTTGCCAGTCACCAAATTTCCTGGAACCATACTGAAGACCTTGGACTTCCCATATTCCAGAAATTTGAGAAATAAATGTCTGTTCTTTAACCCAGCCAGTCCACAACAACCTGAAATAAGTAAGATAGATTGGCATGTGCAATTGACTATAATAAAAGCCTCAACAACTAACTTATCAGAAAAATCACCTGGAAAATGTACTAAAGTGCAAAATTTTAGGTCTTAAAGCCCTGTAGATTTTGCTTTGGTAGCGCTGGATATGGGCCCTGAATATGAATTTTTAATAAGCATCACACTTGATTTTAATGAAGGTGATTTCAAATGCTCTACTTTGAAGAACACTGCTTGGCATCCAGTTCACACTCAGTGATGATGTTTTATGCCTTTGACATCATACAGGTATAATTTGCCTACCATATCCCAGCAAGTAAGTGATAAAGTGAAAATTCTGATATCTGTTTCATAGGGCTTTCAAGATTAATGAAAGGGATTAAACATGTAAAACATAATGCGAGTAAATGTGTGCTGTTATTTTTGGACACAAATAGTTACTTAAACCAGAAACAGTGATTTTCAATTTGTAAATATCTACCTCCCTAGAATCTAAACTACCTAAATTTATGGGAATATTGACTTCTAAACTGGCATGTGGAAGAAAAAGAAAGAAAACTATTGACTATTTGGCACATTATTATATCCTAAAACTTGCTCAAGTTCTCATCTAGCAAGCATTGGGGTCTGTTTCACTTCACATTCACTTAATTCCCAAATGACTACAAATAGTGGGACACATTTTCTTTACCGGGGAAATTAGTGACTTTGGAGAGATTATCCTGAAATAGGAAGCCCCATAAGCTTGAGGTGGTGGTGTACTGTAGTTAAACATAGAAGCCCCAGACAGAGCGAGGGAAGGCTGAAAGAACCGCAAGGTCACATTGTGTTTACAGCAAAGGCTCATCCCATCATTCCTTCCCTGTGTGGCGCTGTTCAGTTTAGCCTCAGTCAGGGAGAGCTGGTGTACTAGCAGATTTTGTTCTCAAACCTGGAACAGGGACAGTGCTTCCAAGGAGCCCATGTCATATTCTGCAAAGCCTGTCTGAGTCTCAGTTGGAAATCATGAGAACGAGTCTATCAGGACTTACATGGAGCAGGGTCCTGTGTTCTGTGACTTTTTAGGGCCATGTTTTATGATTCATTATGAGAATAGGGGCCTGAATAGGAATAAGGTGAACAGTAATTATGAATCATGTGGGAGGCAAATTGTAAAACTGTTGCATTTTGAACTTTCCTCTGGAGTTAATATATTTCTTATTCAGTGGTTATTTCCTGCAATTAACCCAGGTTTTTGGTGGTCATTCTATCTTAGCTGAACTAGACCACATTACAAAACAAACAAACAAACAAAAAAAAAAACATTGACTATACTCTTATCATTCTAGTTATGTGACTCAAGACATTAAATAAGTTCACATGTGAAATGATACCAAGAGAAAACTGATTTACCAAACTCTCTTTTCATCTAGACTTTCATGTCCTACTGACCTTTCCAGGACGGAACACACAAAACAAAAGTCTGTGTTCCTGTCTGCAAGGTGTTTACTTAACCTGTGTGTGGCAATTCTATTCTCAAGATGACAAAAATACACAAGAGAATCACAACTTAGATTTCTGAAATGTCAATTTTGCCTGAAGATTTCGAAGAAATTATTTTTAGACTCAAAAATGTAGAAATTTATTATGAAGCCAAGCATAAAATTGTCTGGCCTGTGGTAGTACTGCAGGCTGCCCTGGGACTGTAGGCCCCATGCCTTGGGTAGTCCTGTTTATTCTGACTGTCAAGCGCCTTCCCTGTACCAGGCAATGTTCAAGTGTTCTGCCTGTCCTCTCTCATTTTGCCTTCACATGATGGTATAGCTATTATTATCCCCATTTTACAGATGGGAAAGCTGAGGCTTACAGACTACAAAAGCTTACACACTGCTACGTAGTAAATAGCAAAGCTTGACTTTACATTTATATTTGAAGTTGGCAAATTTGTACCCTTAATACAGATTTATGGTGAATCTTGATCTTTTCAGTTACCCTGTAGCTGTGAATAGGATTTCATGGACATATTTAACAATTAGCAAATTAAGTAAGAATAAAGGAGTAGCTAGTTACATGTGAAGTTTCATTTCTAGAAAGCCTGCGTGATTTTTTTTTTTTTAATTTCCAGAAACTCCACTGATATATTTCTTTGGTAGGCTTTCGTAGGTTTTACTTGGTGAGAAAGAGCAAATTTCTTTTAGGGTATCATGCCCTTCCTTAAAAATCAACCACCTATTCTTTAAGTGGAAGGCTAATACAAGCAGTCCCCAAGTTACAAATATCCAACTTTCACATAACTTGCACTTACCAACAGGAGCTATTACAGTTAAGTCTCCAAGTTACAAACATCCGACTGATGTATAACTCACACTTCAAATGGAGTTTATCACAACTAACAGGTAAATATACCTCTTCCAACTTACATACAAATTCAACTTAAGAACTGGCCTACAGAACTCAACTTGTGCGTAGCCGGGGGAATGCCTGCAGTGACATTCCATAACGCATTCTTCTTTTTCCGAAACTGGAATTTACAGTGGCTTCTGGTTCATAGTAAGTGCAATGTTTATGCAGAGAGAATTTTCTTGTATTTCTCATAGTACATGATCTCAGAGTTAAAATGAGTTTGCTCTTAGCAGCTGAGGACTCATATTCCTGTATTTTTCTCAAGCTAATGCCTTGTGCCTTTATAGTTTCAAGTTCGGTCCAAAAACCTTGAAAGTCAAAGATAAGTAGTTAGCTCCTCTGTTTCAGAACTGATCCTACACTGCAATTTTATGAATTACATATATGAGATTGAGGTGTGAAAACTTTTAATTGTCTCTGAAAAGTAGTGTTTGTTTGAATTATCTCTAGGCAACAAAAACACCTCACTGGGTCTGGCCAGTGCTTCACCATTCATCAGGAGGTCTCAGGTAAATTATCTCATCTTGTACTCACAACAACCCTGGCAGGTCTGTCATGATTATGCACATTTTATAGTTTCGGGTAAGTTAAAAGGCAGCTGGGAAGTGGTGAGGCAGTCCAAGACCCAAGTCTTCTGTGTCCAAGTCTGAGCCTTGCCTAAATCATACCTGACTTCTTTTGATCCTTTCTACCTAACAGAAGCAGCCAGGGTGCATCCTGTGATGAGTAGGCACTTCTCAGCCTGGAGTTCATGAGCTGGTTGATATGATGAACAGCAACTTTTGGTGACCTTTCACCTCTTCTCTTCCCTCTTTGGCACTCGTTCCCACCACTGGAATCTCATACTGGGTTTAGCTGTACAAAAGTCCGTGAGCTACAGCCTTCTGGACATTCCTGCCCTCTGTGATGATCTAGTTTCAAATATCAAGGGTTTTACTTACTTCTAGCCATCTTAAAAGAGTTGTCACGAATGAAAAACAGACAAACAATTTCCCAGCAAAATCTTTGCAACTAACGATATAATCACTATTTTTCAGGAATTATTTTTGTTTCAGTCAGAAACCATCTAAAGACTCTGACTTGACTCGGAGGTATAAATCATCATGGCTTCCTCCCTCCCTCTGTCCTTCCTCCCTTCTATCCATAAATGAACATACTTTGGTGAGATCAACTAAACATCTTAAATGTGCCAGGTAAGGGGCCAAGCAGTGTAGATAAAGTGTGAAATGGTGCAGCCTCTGCCTCAGAATCTGACCAGGAAGGCAGACATGTTGACAATCAGGATACAAAGAAGTGCTCTGTTGGAAGAGCCCTTTGTTAACTTTCGCTGAGGAAATGATTGAGCAATTGAAAGTAGTGAAGTCATTTCTGGTTTTAAAATGTGTGCAATTAGTAAGCTATAAATAGATACATCAAAAACCTCAAAAACACCAAATAAGACACAGGCTTATGAGAGATATTTCTGATAGAGGGGATCTTTATTTCTTTGAAATAATGCCATGTGAATAGTGGCAAATTGCCCTCATAGAGATTAAATTTTTGGATTATTTTCCCTATCTTTCTTTTCTGATGAAGTGCAGTACCATAAAAATTACCTCGTAATTATTTGGAATTTGTTTTTCTTAAATCATCTAAGCATCACTCAGAAACAGCCCTTCCTTAGGGAAGTAGATCAGTTGTCCAAAGAAATGAATATGGCCAGCCCTTCTGAGTTATCACAATAGAGAAGAAAAAGCTGATTGATTTTTGACTAAATCTCTGCAAGGAGGAGAGAATTTTGGATTCTAGGTCCATGAAGTTTAAAACACAAACACCAGATCTGTCCCAAACACGTCTGTGTTGTGAATTTGAAGAACTAATTAACTTGACATGAAACTTTAACAGCCCTATTACAGGGCACCTCAGTTGGAATTTGGCATTGGGGAAGTGACATTGTCTCCCCTTGGAAAATCAATGACTACCTATATCAACTCCAGGGCACTGGGGTGTGACCTCAATAGTGACCTTCCTCTTCTCTGGGACTTAATAGAGCCCAAAGGTGATACAGGGACTGGATGGCAGCAGAGAACAAAACAAAATTGGGCTGAAGAAATAGAGACACCAACTTTTTTTCTCGATGGGAGTATGGAAACCTATTGTCCTCACCCCCCATTACAAAGCCTATTGAAGATTATGTAATTTAAGAAGAGAAAGTGAAGCCCTAAGATGGATATAATGAGCTCCCACTGACATGGAGAAATGTGATTACTAAGACTAATAACTTTTTTCAACCAATTTGTGGGACAGTTCAAACAAATCAGATAGATTTGGGGCCAACTCCATAGTTCATATCTCCTCATCAATTACTCCCACCCAGGCAACCAATGACTGTGACCTAGAAAGGCAGTAACCAGCCAGGGAAGATGTGGAGTAGGTGAGAACATTTTTGAACTCAACCTTTTATAAGTGACAGATTAGGTTTCTTTTTATATAAATTGGTCCTCTGAAAGTCTGGCATGTATCATGTAGTTAAGGTTTGAAAAGGGCCTAAGGAGTTGAGAACACCTCATCAACCAATTATGTTCTATAGCAATTACTTTTAAATGTAAATTCCCACGTAAGTGGCTCTGACTAGAGATATTCATCTCTGTCATTAGCCCTCATAATATTCGGTAATGAGAAGAAATATACTGTGCGTAGTTCGTTTTCTGACAGGCATTATTTGATTGCCTCATGTCTCTCTTTCTTCAGTTTCAGACTTCTGCCTTTGCTAGTTCACTTTGTTCCTCTACCCCTTCTATAAAGTTGGTCCTTCCTGAATATATGTGTTCTCTTGGGATAATGAAAAATTAATGTTTCTGAGTGAAAAACAAGGCCAGGTGGGTAAGAGAGAAAGGGGAGGACTTAGCAAAATAAGTTGCCCATCTATTCATTAAGAGTGGGGAGACAAAGATAGCCACGGAGTTAAAATCAGGAAAGCAGGTGTGAAAGAGATTTTTTTTTAAGAATTTGAACATAGAGAAATAAGAAAGTACCTGCAAAGTGTAAGCAAAGAGCAAATGAAAGAGATCAAGAATTTGCTGTGGTATAATTTTTATAGAATTAAAATTTGAAGTTAAGTATTCATCTTACATTTATCATTTGGTTTCTAAACTGTCGCATTCAGTATAACACGGCTCTAGCACTGGACCAGGTGTGTAATACTTTTGAAAGGTTAAATAGCATCATCTTCATGGGAGTTGTTTAACTGAAGATGGGGCCTACAAGTTACAGGCCCTGAGCCACGTCCCCTGCTATCTGTTCAGGTAAATAATAGCTTAGTTGCAGCACAGCCAAGTTCATCCATTTACTGTTGACTGTCACTGCTTTCGTGCAGGGTAGACAGACAGTCGCCACAGAGACTATCCAGCTATCAAACAAAAAATTAGGCCCTTTTCCTTAAAATTAAACTCTAAATAAGAAGTCATCTTAGATTACATGTAATTGTAAGGGGTGATACAAGGATAGCTCATGTCGTCTGTACTCGGTCCATCCCCCACCAGAACATTTTTCAATATGATGATAGGATATTGACATGGATCCAGTCAATGTAAAGAGTAGTTCCAAGACCGAAAGGATCTACTTCTCTCCAGCCTCTACAGCAGTGGTTCTCAACCTTCCTAAGGCCATGGCCCTTTAATACAGTCCAGTCCCGACCCAAAGGTTACAACTGCTGCTCTACAGCTTCTTTCTACACCAACAGCCAGGCGTCTCGTCTCCATTTCTATAGTTTTGTCATTTTTAAAATGTCACATAAATGGAATCATAGAATGTGCTATTTTTAGAATCAGCATCTTTCTCTTACCATAATTCTCTAGTTACTCATGCAATTTGTTATGTGTGTCTAAATTCCATTCCTTTTTACTGGCAAGTACTATTCTATATTCTATTGTATGTATATACCACAGTTTATTTCACTTCACTGACCCACTGAAGTACACCTACTTGTCACCAGTCTTCGGCTATTATAAATAAAGCTTCTTTGAACATTGGTATACAAGAGTTTGTGTGAATTAAGTTTCCATTTATCTGGGGTACAAGCCCAGGACTGTGATTGCTGGGCAATGTGGTAGTTGCATGTTTTTAAGGAAATGCCACTGTTTCCCAGAGGACCATTATACATTCGGATTCCTACCAGCAATGTGTGAGTGATCCTCTATCTCTGTATCCTCAATAGCCTTTAATTTTGTCACTGCGTTTTTATTTTAGCCATTCTGATAGATATGTACTGTTATCTCATTGTGGTTTTTTAGTTTGCATTTCTATCATAGTTAAACATGCTTAATTTATTCTCAAGTGATTTTCAAAATATCAGTATACTCTGTGGTGAAATTTGTCCATTGCAAATTTTTATTTCAATAATTTACCATCTCCACTTTCCTTGACACCCTTTTATTATTGACCTTCCAATACGTTGCTTCTTCTTTACTGTAGGGGGAGTAAAAAAAAGCTTAATATAATTACAATGGGAAAACTAAATAAATTTGCCCCTGTAAAGTACCCCTTTAAGAAAGTTTTGTGTCATTGCTATGGTTTGAATGTGTCCTCCAAAGTTCATTGGTTGGAAACTCAATTTTTAATGTAACACTTTGAGAGGTAGGCCCCTGAAGAGGTGATTAGGTCATGATGGCTCTGTCTTCATGAATGGAATAATGTTCTTATTGCAGGAGGGGATTTGTTATAGAAGTGAGTTCAGCACTCTCTGGCTCTCTTGCACTCACCCTCTCTTGCCTTTCTTTCTCCCACTCTGGGATGATCTGGCTCCTTCTCCAGAAGAGCTCAATGCTCTTGGACTTAACAACCTCTAGACCAGTGATTCTCAACCTTCCTAATGCTGCAGCCCTTTAATACAGTTCCTGTGGGTCGCGAGCCACAGGTTGAGAACCGCTGCTCTAGATCCACAAGCCGAATACATTTCTCTTAATTGTAAATTGTGGTATTATCTTATAGAAGCATAAAAGGTAAGACCGAAAATTGGGATCAAGGAGTGGCTCCATTATTGTAGCAAATTCCTGAAAATGTAGAAGAGGCTTTGAAACCGTGTGCAGGCTGGAAGCATTTGGGTATGAAATCTAGAAAACAGCCTAGTTTGCTGTGAATGAAGTATTAAGGGCAATTCTGGTGAGGGCTCAGAAGAAGAGTTGTAAGGAGATCCCAAATGCTCTTAGGGATTACTTCAGTTGCCCTGATCAGAATGTTGGAAGAAATATGAATAGTGAGGGCCATTCTGATGAGGTCTTAGATGGAAATGAGAAATACCTTATTGGAATCTGGAATAAAGGGGACCCTTGATGTAATTGCCAAAGAGCTTGGGTCCTTATACCCATTCCTTTGGGCTTTATGGAAGGCAGAATTTAAGAGCAATGGTCTAGGATATTTGGTGGAAGAAATCTCTAAGCAAAATATTGAAGGAGCTGTACAATGACTTTTACCCGTGAATAGTAAGATGCTAGAGGACAAAGTTTATAATTAAAAGAGAAGGAGAGAGAAAAGATTTGGAAAATTTGCAGCCTTGCCATGTAAAGTGTGAAAAGGCATCTTTAGAAGAGCACACTAAAGATGTGACCAAGTGACCATTTGCTACAGACATTAATATGGACAAAAGGGAACAAAGTTCCAAACATCAAGACAATCAGAGAGTGAGCCAAGAACATTTCAGTGACTTTTGAGGTAAGCTAGGACTTTGAAGCCAAGGTGTACAAAGACATGGCCGTGGGACCTCAGGATTTGCTATTATGTGTTGCCTTGGGATACTGCTCCCCACATCCCAGCACAGACTCCTCAGCTGCACCAGTCATAGCTTAGTGAGTCCAGGGGTGACTCAATCCATTGCTCAGGAAGGTAAAGACCCTAGACTTTGGCAGCATGCACATGGTGGGAATTGAGCAGGCATGCAGAACGCAAGAGCTATAGGGCCATTTCAGGCTCCTCTAGATTTCAAAGAATGTTGAAAACACCTCTGGGGTCCAAGAATAGACTTGTTGCAGAAACGCAGCCCCAAGTATCCCTCACTTTGGAACGGCTCGGCATAGCAGTGAGCATGGGGCCACTGCAGACATCACTCCCTGGTGAACTGTTCAGCATGACAGTGAGCATGGGGCCACGGCAGACGTCCCTCACTGTGGAACTGCTCGGCATGGCAGTGAGAATGGGGACACTGCAGACATCCCTCACTGGGGAACAGCTCGGTATGGCAATGAGAATGTGGACACTGCAGACATCCCTCACTGGGGAACAGCTCGGCATGGCAGTGAGAACAGGGACACTGCAGACATCCCTCACTGGGGAACAGCTCGGCATGGCAGTGAGAACGGGGCCACTGCAGACGTCCCTCCCTGGGGAACGCTCAGCATGGCAGTGAGAACGGGGACACTGCAAATATTCCTCACTGGGGAACTGCTCAGCATGGCAGTGAGAACGGGGACACTGCAGACGTCCCTCCCTGGGGAACGCTCAGCATGGCAGTGAGAACGGGGACACTGCAGACGTCCCTCACTGGGGAACTGCTCAGCATGGCAGTGAGAACGGGGACACTGCAAATGTTCCTCACTGGGGAACTGCTCAGCATGGCAGTGAGAACGGGGACACTGCAGACGTCCCTCACTGGGGAACTCAGCATGGCAGTGAGAACGGGGACACTGCAAATGTTCCTCACTGGGGAACTGCTCAGCATGGCAGTGAGA
Organism: Nycticebus coucang; assembly: GCF_027406575.1. NCBI lineage: Eukaryota > Metazoa > Chordata > Mammalia > Primates > Lorisidae > Nycticebus > Nycticebus coucang. The sequence goes on from NC_069787.1 coordinate 45,989,798, forward strand.
ACGGGGCCACTGCAGACATCCCTCACTGGGGAACTGCTCAGCATGGCATTGAGAACGGGGCCACTGCAGACGTCCCTCCCTGGGGAACTGCTCAGCATGGCAGTGAGAACGGGGACACTGCAAATGTTCCTCACTGGGGAACAGCTTGGCATGGCAGTGAGAATGGGGACACTGCAGACGTCCCTCACTGGGGAACTGCTTAGCATGGCAGTGGTCATGGGGCCACTGTACAGGTTCTTCACTAAGTCAATGCTCTGGCAAGAGTGGCCATTGAGGCCCCTCAATTGGATTGAGGTATCTCTTGAGACCCCAGAACTCTAGATTTTGCACAAGGGTCAGTCCATCTGGGACTTGTCCACCTGTGCGTCAGTCTGTCTGTACCCTTCTGTAAGGGACTTGTCCCCTTGTGGGTTAGTCCGTCTGTATTCTTCTGTAAGGGACTTGTCCCCTTGTGGGTTAGTCCATCTGGGACTTGTTCCTCTGTGGGTCAGTCCGTCTGTATTCTTCTGAAAGGGACTTGTCCCCTGGTGGAGCAGTCCATCTCGGACTCCTCCCCCTGTGGGTCAGTCCGTCTGTACCCTTCTGTAAGGGACTTGTCCCCTTGTGACTCAGTCCATCTGGGACTCGTCCCCTTGTGGGTCAGTCCGTCTGGGACTCATCCCCCTGTGGGTCAGTCCATCTGTACCCTTCTGTAAAGGACTTATCCCCTTGTGGGTCAGTCCGTCTGGATTTGACCCCTGTGGGTCAGTCCATCTGTATTCTGCTGTAAGGGACTTGTCCCCTGGTGGAGCAGTCCATCTGGGACTCGTCCCCCTGTTGGTCAGTCTGTCTGTATTCTTCATAAGGGACTTGTCCCCTTGTGGGTCAGTCCGTCTGGGACTCATCCCCCTGTGGATCAGTCCATCTGTACCCTTCTGTAAGGGACTTGTCCCATTGTGGGTCAGTCCATCTGGGACTTGTCCCCTATTGGTCGGTCCATCTGTATCTTCTATAAGGGACTTGTCCCCTTGTTGGTTAGTCCATCTGGGACTCGTTCCTCTGTGGGTCAGTCCGTCTGTATTCTTCTGTAAGGGACTTGTACCCTTGTGGGTCAGTCCATCTGAATTTATCAGTAGGGACACAGCAGGTCACTCACCATGTCACCCTCAGTTGAGTGCTGTGGCATCACAGCTCACAGCAACCTCAAACTCGTGGGCTCAAGTGATTTTCTTGCCTCAGCCTCCCAAGTATCTGGGACTATAGGCACCCATTTTTTTGTTGCAGTTGTTTAGCAGGCTCAGGCCGAGTTGAAACTGCCACCTTCATTGTATGTGGTTGGCGCCATAACCACTGTGCTATGGGCACTGAGCCATGGTTTTATTCTTAATATCTTTTTTTAAATACTTTTTTTTACCATTTCCCTTTTATTCCTTTCTCATTTTCTTTCTCCTTTCTTTTTTCACTTAAATATGAAATATTTCAAATGTAGAAACAAAACAGAAGAAATACAGAAAAGCACCCATAAACCCATGCTGTTTTTAAAAACATTACTGGTTTGATAGAACATTTTTGTGGTTATTTTGAAGAAAACAAACCATTTTGCATACAGAGGAAAATGGTTTAAGTCCTTTTCATACTATTCCTGGCATCTCCTTTGCTGAAGGTGAAATGCTTCTTTTCTTCTAGGTTTTCAATTTTACTCCACAGGAACCTCTCAAGCACCAACATATACCACAGTTATATTATGTTTAAAAATTGTCCAAAACAAGCCATATAGTTTATATGTGATTATGAATTTTTTTAATTGAATAATGCATGTGCAAATCATCTGAGCTGACATGTGTAGACTCAGTTCTCTAAGATCATTACTATACAGTCTAATAGTCTCCTGCTGTGGACATGTCACAATTTGATTATTTGTTTAGCTTTTCCTCTTAGATGAATATTAACCTTTTCCCACATTTTCACTATTATAAATATTGCTGCTATAATATTTCTGTGTATTTTTTATACATATTTTTGGAAGAGTTTTTTCTGGTACAGGTGGCAAAGTGTAAAAGTAGATTTTACCAAGACATTCTCTTAAGACTTGGTTTTGTGTGCAGCCGGCAGGAAGGCTTTTCCTCATTTCATCCAGCCCTTAGTATTGCTGGTTTCCTTAAATTTTTACCAATCTACTGGGAGAGAAATGTTACCTTTTTAACATTTTCTGTTCCTCGATTACTACTGAGATTAATTTTCTAAAGGAATTTATTGTCCAAACAGAATTTTTTTTTTTATTGGGAAATTGCTCATTCATTGTTTGCTCAAGTCTGTATTGGATTATTAGTCTTTTAAAATTAATTTGGAGGAGTTCTTTAAACACAACAGACACTAATCATTTGTCTGTGGTGTGGGTTGCAAACATTTTCTCTCCGGCTGCAGCTTGTTTTCAGCCTGGTATATGCTGTGCTTTGTTCCACTGAGGAATGTTTAATTTATGTAGTTAAGCTTATCTATCATTTTCTTTATATTTGTGCTTTCCATGGAAGCTTTAGAAAATGTTTCCTTAATTTTGTACTAAGAGTTTTAGAGGATTTTAAAAACATTTCATTGTATCATCCTTTTGGAATTAATTTTTCTTCTCTTACCTTTTTTTGCCTTCTAGTTTGATGTCTGTTACCATCCCTCAACATTCTTTCATTCTTTCTTTTTTGGTAGCCAATATTCTACAAAACCTTTTATCAGCATATCAAGGTATGTGTTAAATAATCCAATGTTACCATATTTACATATATTTGAACTTTTCCAAATGATGTTGTTTTGATTCTTGTTTCAAACATGTTAAGGTTTTTATTTGTTTGTTTTTTATATCTATGTCTGATTTTTTCTTGGCATTTCCAGGCTTAGCCATTCCTGGAATATAAAGTAGAAATATAAAAGATGGGAAATTCAATGCAAAGTTAGTACTGAGGCAATTTTTCCTGGCTTTTAAAGTATTAGATAACACATCTTTGGGGGGCAGGGCACAATTATAAGAGGATCTTTATCTAACAAATGCAATTAATGTAACCTGGTTCTTTGTACCCTCAATGAATCCCCAACAATTAAAAAAATAAAGTATTAGCTAACAATACCTTACCAGTCATCCTCAAATTTTTTTAACAGGGGGCCAATTCACTGTCCCTCAGACCGTTGGAGGGCTGGACTATAGTTAAAAAAAAAAAAAAACTATGAACAAATTCCTATGCATACTGCACATATCTTATTTTGAAGTAAAAAACAAAACGGGAACAAATACAATTCACACAGCTTCATGTGGCCCGCGGGCCGCAGTTTGAGGACGCCTGCACTGTATTCCTCTATGAGAAGCGTAAGGATGGTTGGTCTTTAAGGGACATAACAGCGAAATTATTAACTCATAGCTTTTCAGTAAGGACTAAAATCAATCTCTCCCTGTCTATCAGACTTACTAGCACCCCTACCCCAGATCCTTTTTCACAAGCCACTGAGGATCCCAGCAGAACAAAACAAGATCTAAATTCTTCCTTTTACATTCACCAGCTTCTTTGTCTTTTAGAATTTGTTCCTTTAGCCTCAAGTGGTTCCCGAGTGCCCCAGCCTCACACTGAGGCATGAACATCAGGTCTCAAGATTGGAAACATCTAAAAAGAGGGCAGTCTTTAACCTGGCCAGAGGAAAAATGGATACAACATTCAAATTCACAATACTCTCTCTTTTTTTTTTTTGTCCCCCTTAAACTCAGCTACTGCTTGACCTCAAAGCTGGGCATCCTTCTTTTGGTCTGTGGGATGCCTTGCCCTCTCCCTGCTCTCTTCTTTCTTTTTTTCTTTTTCTTTTTCTTTCTTTTTTTTTTTTGAGACAGAGCCTCAAGCTGTTGCCCTGGGTAGAGAGCTGTGACATCACAGCTCACAGCAATCTCCAACTCCTGGGCTCAAGCGATTCTCCTGCCTCAGCTTCCCAAGTAGCTGGGACTACAGGCGCCAGCCACAACACCCGGCTATTTTTTGGTTGCAGTTGGCATTGTTGTTTGGCAGGTGAGGCTGGATTCGAACCCACCAGCTCAGGTGTATGTGGCTGGCGCTTTAGCTGCTTGAGCCACAGGCGCAGAGCAGCCTCCCTTCTTCTTTCTCCACTTTCTTCCCCCTTCTTTCACTTCCTCTTTCCTTTTAAAAGATACAACGAATTTATACTTTTAATCTTGGTCTGGAGATTTCTCATCCTGTGTATAAGTAAAAGTACCAGGAGCTTTAAGATAACTTGCCTACTTTTATAATTGCCCATGATGTGAAAGATTTATCACAAGTGCCATAGTTTGACAAAGGTACTTCTAGTCTCAATTCCCCCTACATGGTTAACTCTTCCCTTTCTGTCCCACTCAAGAAAGCAAATCCACGTGAAAGAAAAGTACAAATACCTTGAATTCAATCGAAAATAAGTTAGAAAAGAGATAGCTACCCTACTTATCCTGAATAAAATTTTTGACAAGTGATGCGCAACACTCAAAACTAAAGTTTAAAAGAAAGGCATTTTCATGGGGTGGCACCTGTGGCTCAAAGGAGTAGGGCGCCGGCCCCATATGCCGGAGGTGGTGGGTTCAGACCCAGCCCTGGCCAAAAAACGCAAAAAAAAAGACATACATTTTTCCAAAAAATGTACAAAACTATTTCAAAGTCTTATTTTTAAACATTATAGCAACACAAATTGCTATAGTTCTTAGAAGTTAATGAATAGAAATATATTTCTGATGAATCAGTAATCTGGTAAACGGTGACTCAGTAAATTCATTGTGTGAGATAATCCTTGGAGAAGTGATCATTCTGTTAATAGGTATCTTCACAAATTAACTTTGGCTAATAGCTTCCAATACATTGATTATTTGATGACTTAGTTAGGTTTCCTCTCCTCGGGAGAATAAACTACTCCATTTATCTCAGTTCACACTGAGCTGGTCGGGTTCATTTGTCAGACCCGTGTTTTCGGCACCGAGTTTGCCGTCCTTATCTCATGCTGTTTTAGATGCAATTGACCAATTTGTATTTTTAAACGTACTTTATTATTGTTCAAGAACTAAATGCATCGTTGTATCATTTCAGAGCACCTTACAATTGAAGGCAGTTAGGGAGCTTACTCTGTTAAACCTGCTTTGTGATAGTAACCAGTCAGAAGTTAGCAATATTATTTGTCTCCTATATGAAAGGTACATTGTTGGGCGGCACCTGTAGCTCAGTGGGTACGGCGCCAGCCCCATACACCGAGGGTGGAGGGTTCAAATTCAGCCCCGGCCGAATTGCAACAACAACAGAAAAATAGCCGGGCGTTGTGGCGGGTACCTATGGTCCCAGCTGCTTGGGAGGCTGAGGCAAGAGAATGGCCTAAGCCCAGGAGTTGGAGGTTGCTGTAAGCTGGGTGATGCCAGGGCACTCTACCGAGGGAGATAAAGTGAGATTCTGTCTATAAAAAAAAAAAGGTACATTGTTCTTCAACTGAAAGACCCTAAGGTACTATTGGCTTTTTAAGAAAAACATAGTTTATTGTTATATAATTTTTGTTTCTGTGTGTGTGTCATTTTAATACAAATCACTTCCAAACCACAAAGTCTCTGTCCTGAGCTGACTAGATTTTTTATGTGATAGGATACAATCTGTTTTATTCTTCCTCTTTCTAACTTAAATCACTTACCTAATTATTTTTTTTTTTACTTAAGTTGCTGTGTGATTCAGTAGAATACAGTTTTAACAAGTCATAATATATAGATTATTCATACTTGCATAGTCACAAAATATTCAATCCTGGGGGTTTTAAACAATTTGTTGGACCATTTTCCTCAAAGTCCTCCTACATGAATATTTCCAATCAATTCCCATCAATAGCATTTCACCTCACTTAAGAGAAATACATGGTTTGGGCAATGAGCTCTTCCAGACCTGGGTTGAACTCTATTTCTATTATTGGTTCCCTTACTGGTTTATTAAAGACTCTTGGCCATTTGAAAAAGGAAATAATAAAGTATACCTGGAGTATTACTCTGAAGATTAATTACATAAGGATGCAATAATTGCGCATATAGTTAGTAATCGAAAAATATTGACTCTGCAGTCATTTTTTGACAACTTTAGTTAATGTGATGCAAAAGATCACCACATGTAGGAGTTCGTGAGCCCACTCAGATGAAACTATTTCTGTTAAAAACAGAGCAAAAATGGGAACCGGCAATTTTGGATGTGAAATGGCACAGCTAAATAGCAGCATGTGGGTTAGATTAAGAACACATGTAAAAGGCTCAGTGCCTGTGGCTCAAGTGGCTAAGGCGCCAGCTACATACACCTGAGCTGGTGGGTTCGAATCCAGCCTGGGCCCGCCAAACAACAATGATGACGCCTGCAACCAAAAAATAGCTGGGCCTTGTGGCAGGTGCCTGTAGTCCCAGCTATTTGGGAGGCTGAGACAGGAGAATCGCTTGAGCCCGGGAGTTGGAGGTTGCTGTAAGCTGTGATGCCACAACACTCTACCCACGGTGACAGCTTGAGGCTCTGTCTCAAAAAAAAATAAAAAAAGAAAAAGAAAAAAGAACACATGTAAACATTACAGGCACCCCGGCCCTCCTCTGTCACATTAATGGAGGAGGCTCTCTGTTTGAAGGCTGTTGAATTTTCTGTTTTTGAGGAGTAAACAGTGATGAAAAGGTAAGAGTCCATATGGAGAAGTTGGATTTTCCTTGATCAGGGTCAAGGCTTACTAACAGCTTGTTCTACTTCACTGGGATAGGAGAAAGGTGATTTAGGTACTGCTCAGTGAAGATCGCTCAGGAGTCCTTCAGCAGTGAGATAATTACTCTGAAATGGAGCTGGCCAGGGGGAAAAATGGCAATGGTTGGGCACCAATACTAGACTGTACAGTGGAGTGCAGACTCCAATGCCTTGTTCCTCCGAGTGTGGCTTGTAGACTAGTATGTCATCTTTCAAAAGCTTTGAGAAAGGTGTCATCTGATGCCTCACTTCCAGGACCAGAATCTGCATTTTTAATAGGAATCCCCAGATGAGTCATGTACACATAAAACACTGCAGGGCTCAGGAATCTGCATTTTTTTACAGGGCAGATTGTCTTTAAATCACACTTTGAACATCTCTTCTTAATTTACTTCTTCCACTTTTACATGGTGGGCATTTGCACTGAAAGGTCTGGAAAATGGAAATTCAGCGCGTTTGTGTTCAGTTGTCAGCTCCTCTCTGAGGCTGGACTACCTCAACACCACCGTTGTGTGCTTTCTAAATGAACTTGGATATCACGCCTCGAAAGTAACAGTGACATGTGCCCTTGTTTATGTGTGTCTGAGCACACATCCATTCACTCTGGTTTTATTTTGTAAATTCTCTGGGAACTTGGACAGAATGCACTAGAGTAATAGAAATAAGATTGTTTTTCCCTTTGGAAAAAATACAACTCTATTAAATAAACACATTTCTTTTAATGTTGGAAGCTCCCCCCCCGCCAGAGTCTGTGAGTGTGAGGAGAAGCAGAACTTGTCTCTGCAGAGTAAATTGAATGGGTTTAATCAAAGTACTCCCGGGAGATTCACCAGCAGAAGAATACAGTGGGAGGTGCCTTTATGTCAGGTCCCCCTCTGCTTGCTAATGCTTTCTTTCTGCGCGATTTTTCATTTTTAAGGTGGGTGGTAAAAGCCAATTGACCCTGGGCTGTCTATGCCAATCTTCCATCCAGTCATGGAGCGCCCTGCCAAGTTGGAAAGCCTAAAAGGAGCAGAGCCGGCACTAAAGGGGAAGGCAGAGAAACTCCTGACTGCAGAAAGAAATCTGGAGGAATGGACACCGAGGAAATGTGCGGAAGGGTAAAGTTTACTTGCTGGGAGAAATGTTTTATTTACTCCTTGAAAAGGACAGATGTAGGTGAAGAACATAGCCTGGTATGCGTCTGAAGTGAGAGCTTGCAGAAATGTGATTTAGAATTATAAAATGTCAAAGGGGGCAAGGTGTTTGGCCAGCAGAGGGTTCATCTTTTGCTCACAGATCCGTTCACTGAAGCCCAGAGAGAAATGATATCTAAGAATTGAAAGAGAGAGAGAGAGAGGAGGGAACTAGAAACTGAACCCTCATCTGCTGATTTTCTTCTGGAAACTTGGGAGTCATTCTGTCTTCTTTCTTTCCTTAGTGGCTGTTTAAAGCCATTGCTGAGTTCTGGCACTAGTATTTCCCATGGGTTGACTCTCTACTCTGAGACCACGTAAGTCCAAGCCACCATCCCCTCCCTCTAAGCTCCAGCCACCCTGGCTGCCTCTCAGTTCCTCAGACCTGCCAGACTGCTTCTCACCACAGGGCCTTTGCACAGCCTGTTTTCTCACATTCCGTGTCCATGGGCCACAACATCTCTGCTTGTTTCTGCTTAGAGTTCAGCTTAAATATCTCTTCTCCATGGAACTAGTCCTGGAAACATTTCACGTGCACATTCTATGTCTGCTTGCTTAACACCACTCAAAGCATGTGCCCTAACTTACCATCCATAGTTTTCGGTCCACACTGCTACAATATATTGTTCAATAGCAAAACAATTAGGGCAACCATATCATTTATTGCATCAGCCTGGATACTCTTGACAGTGAAAGGGGTGCTACTAAAATTTATGCCAGGACAATAGACTTAAGCCAAAACAAAACAGACACATGGCCAGTATGCTTGTAATGCTATCTGGTGCAGAAGTAGTCTTTGTTAATGTGTGATTTTCCTAGGCAAAGAGAGACAGAATAATTGCAGCAGCGTTTAAAACTTCACCAAGAACAGAACAAGACTGTAGGCTTGACTGCTGCCCAGAAATGTTTCAGTTCTATTTTAGGGATAGGGACACTTGGAAACAATATTTTAGTTTTTATTTTTAGAAATCTAGGAGAGAGGATTTCAAATGTTCCCAGCACAAAGAAATGATCAATGTTAAAGGTAAGGGTATGCTAATTCCCCTGACCCGATCATTACACGTTGTAGACCATTGTGTAATGGAACTATCTCTCCATGTCCCATAAACATGAGCAATTATGACATGCCAATTAAAAATGAAAGGAAATGTAAAAAGAAATCCCTGCACTCAGTTTCCTTCCTGGTAGATCCCCACCCTCGTGTGGGTCTCTCATGATCTATGTATACATGACTTAAAAAGTGAAGATGGCTTCCACTTCCTCTGCTGCTCACCCTGACATCAGCCCTTCAGGATCAGAGCTTGACCTCTGGCTGGTTTATTCCATGTCTGCAACCTAGCACCCAGAGAGTACTGTGTTCTGTGAACTTCTAAAATTCCCCAGAGAAGTTTGTCTGGCATATCTAAGGTATGAACTGAGGTATAGATTACTGTTGCAATTATTGCTCTGTGACAAAATTGGATAGGTTTTGAGTGATCTTCTCAGATTTTAACAATTTGTCTTATAAAGCTCTGCTATTTTGTTGGACAAAAGATTTTTTAGGAAGGCATTCATTGAGCCATCGTGGAAACATGTAAATCATATGTAAATATGAATACATAAAATCTGTCAGGTGATTTTGACCATTTTTGTTTTTTGGTTGTTTATCTTCCTGGTAAGAAGATACATTTTCCCAGGGTGGATCCTCTTTTCTTCATTCACCAGTGATCCGGGCACTTGCCATAGCAAATTGTGTAGTGGAGTTGCAGAACGTATTTCAGTAATGATTGAAGGGATATACTTCAATCTCTTTTTTTTTTTAATGAAAGAAAAAAATTGAGTGTCACTTTGAATTTGGCACCAGGCTAGATACTTAGGAAGCAGAAATGAATATGAAATGTTGCTGCCTTTAAGGTCTTCTTGATCAAGTGGAAAATGAAAATGTCAAGGAGGGTGTACGGGTCATAAAGCTGCCGTCCCTGAGCTCCAGGTTCACGCTCCCATGGTCTGCTAGATGATGCCTGGCCTGGGAATTTGAAAACCACATTTCTGCCTTGGCATCTCACTCCGTCAGCCTGTGACTATTGGAGGTGCCAGAGAATGACCCAAGGCTGGACGAAGAAGAAGGGACTTGTTCCTTTGTTTCTGCTCTTTGCTGATTTCAGCAGGACTTGTCTCTGCTCCCAGCTCCTAAGTACACTCCTGCCAGCATCTCCTCAACCTTACCTCCCCGCCCTGGCAGTGGGAAGGCCATTCTTTTTTTTTTTTTTTTTTAAGTCATATATACATAGATCATGAATACGTTTATGCCTTTGTAGGATTCAATGTGTTGATTATTTGCACAAATCAGAGTGCTTACATACTACTAATTATTAACATAGCTTTCACTTCATTTGCTTAATCACAGTGTTAAGACATTTGTGTTCAATACTTGATAGATTTGACTTGTACCCTTGCAATATGCTTCATAGGAAGGCCATTCTTGTAGCAGCACAGGAATCCAGATCAGACTCTTTTTGATGCTCACAGAATCAACCACCTTGTGCATCTCTCAGAGACACCACCTTCAGCCAGTGCCCCATCCTCAGGAATGTGGATCAAAACCCCACGATCTCATCTTCTGAACTCAGAGCAACCAGCACTAGCACAGTGATGGGTCCTCCTAGGTGGGCTGAGTTTCAGTCCACAAAACCTCTGTTCCAAGCTTCTAACTTTTTTTCTGAATTTTTTCATTTCATATTAATAGGAGGGTACACATGATTAGGTTACCCTGTTTTGGTTCGTGAGGTAAAGTCCAAGTTGCAGTTGAGTCCTGTACCCAAGAGGAATGCCATGTACCCCCTACATTGTACACCTGAGGTGAGAGCCTTACCAAACCTCCTAACTCTATCCCTCTGCTGTCTTCTTAAATTTAATTGTGCTTTTCTCTTCTATGGGCTTGTAGTTGTTAATCTATTAGCATCCGTTTAGTATTGAGCGCCCAAGATGCTTGCTTTTTTTTTTTTTTTTTTTTACATTCCGCATTTACTAATTTTCAAATATACCCTTGTAAGATGCACCGCAGGTGTGATCCCACCAATACTCCTCCCTCTGCCCACCTCCCCTCTCCCCTCCCTTTCCCCCTTCCCCCTATTCTTAGCTTGTAACTGGGTTATAGCTTTCATGTGAAAGCCATAAATTAGTTTCATAGTAGGGTTGAGTACATTGAATACTTTTTCTTTCATTCTTGAGATACTTTACTAAGAAGAATATGTGCCAGCTCCATCCACAGACAGATGAAAGAGGTAAAGTTTCCATCTTTCTTTAAGGCTGCATCACATTCCATGGTGTACATATACCACAATTTACTAGTTCATTCGTGGATTGATGGGGACTTGGGCTTTTTCCATGATTTAGCAATTATGAATAGGGCTGAAATAAACATTCTGGTACAAATATCTTTGATATGTGACTTTCGGTCTTCTGGGAATATGCCTAGTAGAGGAATTATAGGATTGAATGGCAGATCTATTTTCAGCTCTCTAAGTGTTCTCCATACATCTTTCCAAAAGGAATGTATTGATTTGCATTCCCACCAGCAGTGTAGAAGTGTTCCCTTTTCTCCACATCCACGCTAACATCTCTGGTCTTGGGATTTTGTGATATAGGCTAATATTACTGGAGTTAGATGATATCTCAAAGTAGTTTTGATTTGCATTTCTCTGATGATTAAAGATGAACATTTTTTCATATGTCTGTAGGCCACGCGCCTGTCTTCTTCAGAGAAGTTTCTCTTCAAGTCCCTTGCCCAGCCGGCGATGGGATCACTTGTTCTTTTCTGGCTTATACGTTTGAGTTCTCTGTGGATTCTGATTATTAAACCTTTGTCAGAGACATAACCTGCAAATATCTTCTCCCATTCTGAGGGCTGTTTGCTTGCTTTACTTACCGTGTTCTTGGCTGTGTAGAAACTTTTTAGTTTGATCAGGTCCCAGTAGTGTATTTTTCAAGCTGCTTCAATTGCCCAGGGGGTCCTCCTCATAAAATACTTGCCCAGACCAATTTCTTCAAGGGTTTTCCCTGCACTCTCTTCTAGTATTTTTATAGTTTCATGTCTTAAGTTTAAATCTTTAATCCAGTGAGAGTCTATCTTATTTAATGGTGAAAGGTGTGGGTCCAGTTTCAGTCTTCTGCAGGTTGCCAGCCAGTTCACCCAGCACCATTTGTTAAATAGGGAATCTTTTCCCCACTGAATGTTTTTAATTGGCTTGTCAAAGATTAGATAACAGTAAGTAGCTGGATTCATCTCTTGGTTCCCTATTCTGTTCCAGACATCCACTTCTCTGTTTTTGTGCCAGTACCATGCTGTTTTGATCACTATTGATTTGTAGTCTAGTCTGAGGTCTGGTAGCGTGATTACTCTGGCTTTGTTTTTATGTCTGAGTAATGTCTTGGCTATTCGAGGTTTTTTCTGATTCTATACAAAACAAAGTATTGTTTTTTCAAGATCTTTAAAGTATGACAGTGGAGCTTTAAAGGGATTGCATTAAAATTATATATTGCTTTGGGTAGTATGGACATTTTAACAATGTTGATTCTTCCCAGTCATGAGCATGGTATGTTTTTCCATTTGTTAACATTTTCAGCTATTTCTTTTCTTAGAGTTTCATAGTTCTCTTCATAGAGATCTTTCACGTCTTTTGTTAGATAAACTCCCAAATATTTCATCTTCTTTGGCGCTACTGTGAATGGAATAGAGTCCTTAACTGTTTTTTCAACTTGACTATTGTTGGTATATATAAAGGCTACCGATTTATGAATGTTGATTTTGTAACCTGAGATGCTGCTGTATTCCTTGATCACTTCTAAAAGTTTTGTAGCAGAATCTCTAGTGTTTTCCAAATATACAATCATATCATCTGTGAAGAGCGAAAGTTTGATCTCTTCTGACCCTATATGGATACCGTTGATTGCCTTTTCTTCCCTAATTGCGGTGGCTAAAACTTCCATTACAATGTTAAATAGCAATGGTGTCAACGGGCAGCCTTGTCTGGTTCCTGATCTGAGTGGAAATGACTTCAATTTAACTCCATTCAAGACAATATTGGCTGGGGGGTTGCTGTAGATGGCCTCTATCAGTTTAAGAAATGTCCCTTCTATACCAATTTTCTTAAGTGTTCTGATCATGAAGGTATGCTGGATATTATCAAAAGGTTTTTCTGCATCGATTGAGAGAATTATATGGTCTTTGTTTTTTAATTTGTTTATGTGCTGAAATATACTTATAGATTTACGGATATTGAACCAGCCTTGAGACCCTGGGATAAAACCGACTTGGTCATGATGTATAATTTGTCTGATGTGTTTCTGGATTCTGTTTGTTAGGATCTTGTTGAATATTTTTGCATCTATATTCATTAGTGATATTGGTCTATAATTTTCTTTTCTTGTTTGGTCTTTCCTGGTTTGAAGATCAGGGTGATGTTTGCTTCGTAGTACATGTTGGGTAGTCTTCCTTCTTTTTCTAGCTTTTGGAACAGGTTGAGTAATATAGGTACTGATTCCTCTTTAAAGGTTTGGTAGAATTCTGGCTTGAAACCATCTGGTCCCGGGCTTTTCTTTTTAGGGAGATTTTTTATGGTTGATGCTATTTCAGAACTTAATATGGGCTTGTTCAACATTTCCACTTGATTCTGGCTAAGTCTTGGAAGGTGACGTGCTTCCAAGTATTGGTCAATTTCCTTCAGATTTTCATATTTCTGTGTAAAGTTTCTTGTAGTATTCATTGAAAAATTTTTTGAATTTCTGAGGGGTCTGTTGTTATTTCATCTTTGTAGTTTCTGATTGATGAGATTAGAGATTTTACTTTTTTTTCCTGATTAGGTTGGCCAAAGGTTTATCTATTTTATTGACCTTTTCAAAAAACCAACTTTTTGATTTATTGATCTGTTGTATAATTCTTTTGTTTTCAATTTCATTTAATTCTGCTCTAATTTTGGTTATTTCTTTTCTTGTACTTGGTTTGGGGTTGGAATGTTCTTCCTTTTCCAGTCGCTTGAGATGTCCCATTAAGTTGTTAACTTCCTCTCTTTCTGTTCTCTTGAAAAAGGCTTGCAGTGCTATAAATTTCCCTCTTAGGATTGCCTTTGTGGTATCCCAGAGGTTCTGATAATTCGTATCTTCATTGTTGTTTTGTTCCAAAAATTTGGCAATTTCCTTCATTATCTCATCTCTGACCCAGCTATCTTTCAGCATAAGGTAATTTAACTTCCATGTTTTTGTATGAGTATACAGATTCCTGTTGTTAGTGAGCTCAGCTTTTATTGCATGGTGGTCCAAGAAGATGTAAGGAATAATTTCTATTCCTTTAAATTTACTGATTTTAGACTTGTGACCTAAGAAGTGATCGATTTTGGAGTAGGTTCCATGGGCTGATGAAAATATGTGTATTGAGTTTTGTTGGGATGAAATGTTCTGTAGATGTCTGCTAAATCCAAATGTTGGATGGTTAGGTTTAAATCTAAGATTTCTTAGCTCAGCTTCTTATTGGAGGATCGATCCAACACTGCCAAAGGAGTGTTGAAATCTCTGACACTTATGGAGCTGCAGGAAATTATGTTGCTCATGTCTGTTAGAGTTTCTCTTATAAATTGAGGTGCATTCTGGTTGGGTGCATAGATATTATTAATTGAAATCTCATCATATTTAGTATTAACCTTAAAAAATATGAAGTGACCATTCTTATCCTTCCTTACTTTTGTTAGTTTAAAGCCTATTGTATCTGCAAATAAAATTACAACACCTGCTTTTTTCGATTACCATTTGCCTGAATTATGGATGACCATCCTTTCACCCTGAGTCTATATTTGTCTTTTAAGTTAAGATGTGATTCTTGTATGCCACAAATATCTGGCTTGAGTTTTTGTATCCAGTCAGCTAACCTGTGCTTCTTTAGAGGACAGTTTAAGCCGTTCATATTAATGGAGAATATTGATAAGTCTGGTAAAATTTGGGGTATCGAGTTTTTCAAAAGTCCAGTAGACATTTTTAATCCTTTCGCCAGTGTGGAAGTTGGATTTGGATCAAAAGTTTCTGAGTGAGTTTACCTTTTTCGTAGAGGATTAGGTTGGTCATTATGGTGGATAGGTCTGAGAATATTCTGAAGAGCTTGTTTGGTTATGGGAAATTTCTTCCACATATGAATGTCATTAAAGTATTTAATTTCTTCATCATAAATGAAACTCAGTTTAGCTGGATACAGGATCTGGGGTTGACAATTATTTTGCTTTAGGAAATTAAAAGTTGATGACCACCCTCTTCTGGCTTGAACAGTTTCAGCAGAGAGATCTGCAGTCATTCTAATATTCTTCCCTTTGTAGGTAATGGCTTTCTTTCATCTGGCTGCTTTAAGAATTTTCTCCTTCATATAAACTTTAGTGTAGTTAATTATGATATGCCTGGGGGATGTCTTATTGGGGTTGAGTTGTGCTGGGTTCTAAAACTGTCTATCTGAATTTCAGAATCTCTAGGCATGTCTGAAAAATTCTCTTTTCATAATTTTCATGGAGAAAGGCCTCTGTGCCTAGCGAGGCCACTTCATCGGTTTCAGGGACTCAATGAGTCGGATATTAGCTCTCTTTGAATTATCCTAGAGCTCTCTGAGAGAATGATTTGTTTTTGCTCTCCATTTCTCTTCTCTTTGAGAGTTTGGGAGAGTTCAAAGGCTTTGTCTTAAATTTCAGAAATCTTTATTCTGCTTGCTCCACTCTGTTACTGAGGGATTCTACTGTATTTTTTCAGATCTTTCAGGGCTGCAAATTATTGCTTCAGTGTGTCTAAGTCTTTGGTGGTTTTGTCTTTAAATTCATTAAATTCTTGAGACAACTTTTGAATTTCTCCTTGAATTCCTAATTCTGACTTTTGAATTGCTGCTTGAAGTTTTAATTCCAAATTTTCCTCCACTTTATTAATCTTGTTTGCAATCCAAATTCTGAATTCAATTTCTGATATCTCAGCCAGTTGTTTGTGAATGGGATCTTCAATTACATCTGCCATATCTTTCCTTGGGGGGGTTGATCTATTCTGCTTATTCATGTTACCAGAGTTTTTCCGCTGATTCTGCCCCATAATTGTTTTACTCCCTTTGATTTTTCCCCTGGAACTTTGTTGAGGACTCGTACAGTGCTGTGGCCTGAGAAACTGGGGCCCTGTTTGGTGTGGTGGGGCTAAGTGGTTCTCTGTTGTTTTCAGCTGGTTTCCGTTCGAACCTAGTGAAACAGTTACTCTGGTTTGAAGTCTCAGCTGTGTAGAAATATCAGCAATTAAGTCACCCTCCCCACCACAGGCAACAATTGGAAAAGGAAAATCAAACCTTCCTACAACCACACACCCAGGGCACTGCCTGAATTGTTCTCAGGTGATTAGCTCAGTTCAAAAAGTCCAAATCAATTGTCTCAGTCAATACCTGTCTTGGGTGGGAGAGTTTAGGAGGTCTCTGGGAACTGGATCACAGGGGTCTGGTGACTACTCTGATATGGCTTGCTCCAGTGCTGCGACAAGCTTGCTTTTCCATTTGTCACTTGATCTTAACCAAATGGCTGGGAAGCGATGCTTTTCCATTCTTGACACATTTACTAAGGAGAATGTTCTCCAAATCCATTAAAGTAAATACAGAAGATCCAAAACCTTCTTCTTTTTTTATGGAGGAATAGTTTATGATGGTAACATATACCACGGTTAATTAATCCATTCATGGGTTATGGGAACTTGGGTTGTTTCCACCTCTTTGTGATTGTGAATTTAGCTGCTATAAATATTCAAATGCAAATATCCTTATGGTAAAATGACATTTTTCTTCTGGGTGGATAGCTAGTAATGGGATAACAGGATCAAATGGAAGGTCCAATTTTAGCTCTATGTAGATTCTTCATCTTATTCCCCAAATGGCTGTGTTAGTTTGCAATCCCACCAACAGTGCATAAGTGTTCCCCTCTCTCTGACAACCCTGTAAGTTTGAAATTTTCAACCTCTTCCTTTTGTTTCTTCAGCCCTGTGGGTGTTAGTTGTTTCTTACAGTTTTAACCTTCAAAGTATTTTGCTGTTCTTTTTCTTTGCATTTTCAGTTACCTAGCAAATAATCACATCCTCATTTACAATTCTGCATTTTAAATTATCTTTATTGAAATAACCGGTATGCTATCTGTACATTGATTGGGCCTTGACAAATGAAGACATTGGTAACAGGAGTGGTCAAAGAAAATAGACACTATGGTTCCTAAGGAGACAGGAAATTAGATGTTTCCAGAGTCAAATATAAAATTTATGAAAAGGAAAAGGTCAGGGAGTTTTACATTTATTGATGTGTCTTCTTAATTTATGTGTCTGCAAAGGCAGAGCTAATGTGCAGTGCTGTAGAGGCTATACTGAAGAGCAAATTAATCCTAAAATGATAGAAATGACACGATTGTATTATTCACAATAAGTAAAACCTATTAGATGATTTTTGACTGGTGAATGTATGGTACCATTTCCACTGCTTAAGCAGAATCTAATTGTCAGCTTTAATTAGAATGTAACAATTGTTCTATTTATGTAATATTATTTATAACACTGTGCAATTATTTCAGCGCTATTATTTGCAGAATCATTATCTTAGAACAAGAATTTTATAATTATTTACACAATTGTGCTATGTGCATGACGCAAAATGATTTGACATAGGTGGTAATCAGTGATCCCCTAGAAAGGGGTGATTGAAATTTATTACTCTATTTAAATACTGTATGCCCCCTAAATATCTCCTCATTAATAAACTTTCCCTAAGAGAGTTTCAGTTTCTTCTTATTTATACATAAAGGAAATGCATATTGGGAGGTACCTGTGGCTCAGAGGACTAGGGCGCCGGACCCATATGCCAGAGGTGGTGGATTCAAATCCAGCCCTGGCCAGAAACTGCAAAAAAAAAAAAAAAAAAAGGAAATGCATATTTTCACCGTGTGGGTTTTACCCATATATATTCAGTTTCTCATCAAATTTTCATAGTATGTATTCATAACATTCTAGTCTGGCTTTTTGGCATAAATGCCCAGTGAACATGATTGACATTTGTTTAGATACTTTCATAACTTTTCTATGACTAAGAATATAGTAATATTTCACTGGTAGACTCCAGAGACAGGAACTGTGGAATGGATTTTATAATCAGCAAATTCTGTGTTCTGCCATGTGTCCACCCCTGAAGGACTATATTACCATGGGCATATAATTTAAACCCAATTCTTGGGGTTGCTCTTATTGTTAATGAAGACATTGGCATGTATTATCATTTCTGGAAGGATTTATTTAGAAGGTGTATGTGAATACCATGCAAAAAGCTTGACATAAACCAGGTATTTAGTTAGTAGATGATAATGTTATTTTATTTTAACATTTAAATTCTGAGTTGTTTGTTTTTATATAAAAACCAAGATCAGCCAGTAACTGAAGGCTTAACTCATGTAGCAGAAAACCACAGCATTTTATTTATTGATGTATTTTTTCCTTATATTCAGCATGATCTGTAATACTTAGGGGACTCTAACTGAGATTACAATGGGAACAGAAATATATAAAATAGAGACTAGAAGACGGTAGAAAAGATCAACAAAACTAAGAATTTTTTCTTTTTAAGGATAAACAAAGTTAACAAACCTAGATTAAGAGACAAAAAAAAAAAAAAAAAAAAACAGAAAGAGAAGACTGAAAAAATAAAAACAAATAATAAAACTGTTCCCTCAAAGCAGTGGCCAAATAATTCCTGTTGGCCACACGGGGCAGGAAAGAGTGAGCCTTCTCAGTGCCCAGAAGGGAGATATCTTACAGCACAGGGAGCATCAGCAATCCATTAGTGCCCCAGGCTGCTGTGACTAAGTTCCATAAACTAGGTGGCTTAGAACAACAGGCATGGATTGCCCATAGATTTGGAGGCTAGAAGTAAAAATCAAGGTGCTGGCAGGGCCACGCTCCCTCTGCACTCTCCAGGAGGGCGTCTTGCCTTACTCTCGTGGTTTCTGGTGTTTGCTGACAGTCTGTAGGGTTCCTCACCCAGGGGTGCATCTCACTGATGTCTGACTCCACTGTCCTACAGGCATCATCCCATGTTCCCTTCTCCTCTTGTCATGAGTACACTTGTCACAGAGGATTAAGAGCACACTCTGTTCCATATGGCATTGCCTTGACTGGCTGTATCTACAATGACCCTATTTCCAAATGAGGTCACGTTCTAATGTATCAGGGATCAGGACTTTACCGGATCTATTCTGTGAACACAATTCAATCCATAACAAGGGGTTGCCTTAGAAGAGCCTTTCTGTAGTTGTACAGCCATGTCAGTCCAAGAATAAAGGCTTCTGTGGATCTACCATTACAAAATATAAAATCAAATATAAAAAGATCAAGTGATCATCAAGTTACTTAGCTGAAAGTGAAAACAAAATCCCAAACTCTCATTCAAAATATGCAAATATCCTTTCCCACTGTGTAGGTTGTCTATTTGCTTTGGTTGTTGTCTCCTTAACTGTACAGAAGCTTTTCAGTTTAAAGAAGTCCCATTTGTTTATTTTTGTTGTTGTTGCAATTGCCATGGCAGTCTTCTTCATGAAGTCTTTCCTCAGGCCAATATCTTCCAGTGTTGTTCCTATACTCTCTTTGAGGATCTTTATTGTTTCATGCCTTAAATTTAAGTCCTTTATACATCTTGAATCAATTTTTGTGAGTGGGGAAATGTGTGGGTCCAGTTTCAGTCTTTTACATGTAGATATCCAGTTCTCCGAACACCATTTATTGAATAGGGAGTCTTTCCCCCAAGGTATGTTCTTGTTTGCTTTATCGAAGATTAGGTGGTTATAAGATGTTAGTTTCATTTCCTGGTTTTCTATTAGATTCCAAGTGTCTATGTCTCTATTTTTGTGCCAGTACCATGCTGTCTTGACACCTATGGCTTTGTAGTACAGACTAAAATCTGGCATGCAGATGCCCCCAGCTTTATTTTTATTACTAAGAACTGCCTTAGCTATACAGAGTATTTTCTGGTTCCATACAAAACACAGAATCATTTTTTCCAAATCTATAAGTCCGATGTTGGTATTTTGATAGGAATGGCATTGAATAGGTAGATTGCTTTGGGATGTTTAGACATTTTAACAATGTTGATAATGCCCATCCATGAGCATGGTGTGTTCTTCCATTTGTTAATATCCTCTGCAATTTCCTCTCTGAGGATTTCGTAATTTTCTTTATAGAGGTCCTTCACCTTCTTTGTTAGGTATATTCCTAGGTATTTCATTTTCTTTGAAACTGTGGTGAAGGGAGTTGTGTCCTTAATTAGCTTCTCATCTTGACGGTTATTGGCGTATACAAAGGCTACTGACTTGTGGACATTGATTTCAAATCCTGAAACATTACTGTATTTTTTGATGACTTCTAGGAGTCTTGTGGTTGAGTCTTTGGGATTCTCTAAGTATAAGATCATATTGTCAGCAAAGAGGGAGAGTTTGACCTCCTCTGCTCCCATTTGGATTCCCTTTATTTCCTTGTATTGCCTAATTGTATTGGCTAGAACTTCCAGCACTATGTTGAATAGTAAAGGTGACAGAGGACATAGAGAACTCAAATTAATCCACCTGAAAAAAGCCAACAATCTCAGATATCAATGGGCAAGAGACATAAATAGAACCTTCTCTAAAGAAGACAGACGAATGTCTAACAAACATATGAAAAAATGTTCATCATCCCTATATATTAGAGAAATGCAAATCAAAACCATCCTGAAATACCATCCAACCCCAGTGAAAATGGCCCACATCACAAAATCTCAAAACTGCAAATGCTGGCATGGATGTGGAGAGAAGGGAACACTTTTACACTGCTGTTGGGACTGCAAACTAGTACAACCTTTCTGTAAGGAAGTATGGAGACACCTCAAAGCACTCAAGCTAGACTTCCCATTTGATCCTGAAATCCCATTACTGTGTATCTACCCAGAAGAAAAAAAAATCCTTTTATCATAAGGACACTTGTACTAGACTGTCTATTGCAGCTAAATTTACAATCGCCAAAATGTGGAAACAGCCTAAATGCCCACCAACCCAGGAATGGATTAACAAGCTGTGGTATATGTATACCATGGAATACTATTCAGCTATTAAAAAAATGGAGACTTTACATCCTTCTTATTAACCTGGATGGAAGTGGAAGATATTATTCTTAGTAAAGCATCACAAGAATGGAGAAGCATGAATCCTATGTACTCAGTTTTGATATGAGGACAATTAATGACAATTAAGGTCATGGGGGGGAAGGAAAACAGAGAGAAGGATGGAGGGAGGGGGTGGGGCCTTGGTGTGTGCCACACCTTCTGGGGGAAGACAGGATTGCAAGAGGGACTTCACCTAACAAATGCAATCAGTGTAACCTGGCTTATTGTACCCTCAATGAATCCCCAACAATTAAAAAAAAAAAACCCTAATTCTTTGTATTTCCTTTTTTTATTAAAGTGATCGGTGTAAAAAAAAATAAAATAAAATTCCAAACTCTATAAAGACTGAATAAAACAAGCCAAAGCAAAAAGTTTTCAATATCTGGTATCTAATCAAATGTTACCTATTATACAAAGAAGCTGGGAAATATTACTTATATCTTGGAAAATGAAAGCAATTAATAAAATATCCCCTAGTAGAGACCATTTAATTAACAGACAAGCTTCTTAGAACATTCATTATACACATGCTTTCAGATATGACAGAAAAAGTGAAAATAATAAGGGCAAAAAAGGAAAGTAAAAAAGAACACAAATTAAAATTCTAACGAACTTAAAGAAATATCTGTAATTAAAAGTACACTATATGAAATTAACAGCAGATTGGACAACATAGATGAAAGCATAAAACTGAAGATATAATGTCCTAACTATCCAAAATGAAGGGTAAAATATTTTAAAAGTCTGAAAAACTACAAACAGACAACTTTTGGTCCACATTAAGTATCCTAACACACGTAAAATTGGAGATAGAGAAATGGGGATTGAGGAGTAGCAGAAAGCATAATTTATAAAGAATGGCCAGCATTTTTCAAAATTTGATAAAAGCTAAAAGAATCTCACAGGTCCAAGAAGCTCCATGAACCTCAAGCAAAAGACAAAGAAAAGCACAAAACAATAAAAATGCTAACCCTATAATACATAGAAAATCTTTAAAAGTGCAAAGGAAAAGACACATTATGTACAGAGGAATAAATACGGGACTCAAGATGGGCTTCCAATCTGCAACTAGGAAGGCTAGAGTAAAACCAAAAGTGTACATTCAAAAGTGTTGTAAAAACAAAACAACAGAAAGACAAAAAAAAAAAAAAAACCCTTAAAATATTCACTTAGAATTTTCTATCTAGCAGACATTAAGAGAAAATGAAAACTTGTAGGTAAATAAAAACTGAGTGAATTCATTGTCAAGAGAGCAGCACTAGAAGAAATAATAAAGAAAAAATATTAAGCAGTAGGGAAAAAAACAAGATGAAAAGTTAGATCTACACACAAAGGAAAAAAAATCAACTGGAAAATATGTGGGTAAATACAAAAGATATTTTCTTTTATTTTTAATCCACATGTGTCATCATCTTACACTAACAGGAAATAATTTATTGTACTATTTATGACATTAAAATAAGTAATATGAATTAAAATATATGAGAACAGTAGCACAACGCACAGGAGGGAGGAAATGGAAGGACCCTATTGTAAAGCTTGTATAACATACGTGTGGACATATAATAACATACAAATGTGGTCTGTGATACGGTAATGTGCACTATAAACGCTACCGAAGCCACGCAGACCCAGAGAAAATTAATAGGCCAAATCCTGGTGATGAAATACAATCATTAAAAATAATAATTCAAAAGAAAATGGGAGAAGAAACACCGGAAATATTCTGGAAACACAGAAAACATGGAGTGAGATGGTAGAGTTAAACTCAGCCAAATCAACAAGTAAATTAATTCTGCATTCTAATGAAAGGTCTGAACATTAGTTAAAGGGCAGAAATTGTCAAGGTGGATTAAAACGAAATACCATCTATATTCTGCCTATTTAAAAAATTCATTATCAATTAAAAGTAAAATGATGAGAAAATAAATAGCATGAAAATTGCATAAAGGAAAACTGAAATGGCTATGTTAGTACACATTAGAATTAAGACTATTTCCAGAAACAAAGAGAAATAATGAAAAAAAAAACATAATTTTCTAAAGAAGACATAGAAAACCCAAATAAGCAAGCACCCACAAGCAGAGCTTCAATATACGTAACGCAGAAACTAATAGGCTCTGTAAGGAAAATGACTTCAGCATTTTGCACTTCATCTCATATGCCTTATGGGTGATGTACCCCCACATCAAATGACATATACCTTTTGTTCTCAATACTCATATTACCTTTAGATAAACTAATAGCTAAAATTGGGTTATATTTACTATCTACTTATTATTTTTGTGCTCTTCCTTTTGAGGCTTGTGAAAATGATGTTTGGAGGAACAGACGGAAAAGGATCACAGAGTGTACGACAGACATATTAGTTCCCCCTTTTTCCTCTTGTACTGTTGGGTTGTTTTTGATGAATTTCTTTGGAAGTGGAGTTTAGAGTCTATATAAGAAATAGAGGTTGTAACATAAAAAATGTTGGGAAACCCTGGCACAAATGGTATTGCTTTGAAGAAGTCATTAACAGCTATTATTTCTGCCTCTCTAATATCTATTTACTAATTTTCTGGTAGCGTGCTCCAAGGTTTTCTTTTATTCTTAGGAAGCAGCCTTCTTCTAACATTAGGGGGAGGAGCACGATTCATCCACCCCCAGAGACATGGGTGAAATGTGACACAGGCCTGTTCCTGTTCAATTTCTATTTCCTATTCTCTTGGTTCAGCGATGGGGATGTGGCACAGAGGAGGAATAACAGGGATTATCTCGGTACATTTTTTGAAATGTCTGTGCAAGAGAAACTCTTCTGTGGCTTGTGATGCCAGCTGTGTCTATGCCTGAGCCTGAACCAGACAAATGAACATGAAATCCAACCCTTGGAAGGAACTCCCAGGCTCCAGTCCTGATGACATCGTGCAAGCTCTTAACCCAGCCACACCCGAATGAAGGGTTCGTATATGAGAGCCAAAAAACTACTCATATGGCTTCATAATTTTCAGTTACATTTCTCAAAGTCAACGTGAATGAGAGTCGATAAAATGCCTAGTCTCCCATACCACCCCTCTCCCAATCCTGCCATCCCAGCTCTGGCCCCGGGGGAGCTGAGCATGCCCATACAGAGCGGTTGTTTGGTCAGCAGTGAAACAGTCCTCCAAAAAGCAACTGGCCCGTCAGCAGTAGAGCTAAATCAAAGAAGCTGACATGTAAGCACTTCTCCTGTGAACCTCTCAACAATAGCTAAAAAGACATCCAGGGGAAACTGGTATCTACTAGTCACATATATGGGGTTAAGTACTCTGGTACTTTGGGCCATGATGTGACAGGACTCGTTTGTTCTCATCGTCAGGTTGTCTGGGATTTTTGAGTTGTGTAAACCACAGGGCACAGACAGCAAGATGCAAATTAGGAAAAGGAATTCCAGGGAGTGAGAATGGCACTGACAGACAAAGGTGTAACAAAACCGTGATGCGGGAGGGGGGTAACAGCTCATAGCCGAGTGTGACTGGGGCAGCGGGGTTATGCTTGTGAGGACAAAGGATATTGCATTTTTTTCCCCATTTTTATATTATATTATTTATTTATATATTTAGGCTACGAAAGATTTATACACTGAGAAAGTGTGTTCTCATTGTAAGTTAATTGGAATGGAAGAAGTTTGGTTAATGCAGTGTCACTCTTTTCAAGAAGTATGAACACCTACATTGACTCCTTAGCCTAGCATCCAACATCCATTTTCATATTAAATCTCCCCCTCAAATTTTCCTCATGAAAACTCTTCTCCCTCTTCTATGGAGCTAGTGCATTGGTTTCTTCCAGTTTTGTTCAACGTCATTCTTTGCACTTAGAGTCTCCTCTAGCAATTGCAACAAATTCTATTCATCTTATGCTAATGATAACTTTCTTTGCATGGTAATTTACATTTTGAAAGTATATCCATCCTACCAAAATAGTCCATAAGCTTGCTGAGGGGCAAGGGGAAAAGTATTATGCGCCTCACTTTCTATCACCTAAAGAGCCTTGTAGTACAGTCTTTAGCATGTTGTATCCAAAGAGCAAAAGGTTGAGGGTTTGTGGTTAATATCGGAGAATCTCAGCCTGTGGCCCTCCTCCAATTTTCCTACAGAATCCTGGGCTCTGGCCATACACCTGCACATAGCTTCTTAAAAGGGATTTGGTAGGTGTCATCCCGATCATCTTCTAGAAACAGACACCCTTGCTCTCACCATCCACTAGATCCTGGTAAGGTCTCAAAAGTTCCCTGACCGTGTGTGGTGGCATCAGCTACAGGGCTTCGAGATTGGCAGCTGTGGGACAGAGGCCCCATAGTGGGGAGCTTGTGGCACCTGCTGGTGTCTGTACTGAGCCATAGGATTTCCCAGGAGTGGCTGTTGTGTTTGTTTTCTTCTCTGCCCCGTGAAGAGATTGCTTTCCTCTAAGCAGACTTTCCATTGACACTCCTGTGTGACCTGCTGGCACTCCTCAGAGCCATCTTCCCCCAGGAAAGCCACACCTTAGTCCCCAGCCGAACGTGTAGGGAAAGGGCAGCTGGTAAGATGAGGTGTTGCCACCTGGCTGCTCATGAGCTGTCACTACATGGAACAGGGGTGTGTAGCTTTGCAGCTTCTGGGATTTAAAGATACATTTTAGAAATTATTTTTCCTCTTGTGAAAAACCAAAACTACCCCCCGCTTATATTTAAGTAATAGGAAAAGAAGCATTTAACAACTTAACCACGTAAAGTATCAAAAGTTAACTGCCTGGTCCTTTGTCATGGGAGAAAGAGCTTCTGTGACCAAATAGCCCAAGGAATTTCTGAGTTTTCTTATCATTGGATTTCCCAAAGCCTGTAATTTGCTATGTGCCTGGTAAATCTCCAATAGGTGGTTACAGAGTGCAGCATTCGCCAAACTCTCCACACACAGATACCAATTTATATCTTCCCGTAATTGTCACTTATAGGAAAAATTATTTTAGATGTTCTCAGGTGGATAGGAGGCAGAACTAAATAAATAGTTTCCTGCCTAATAAATGGCTCTTAAGTATTCTTAGGTTGGCTTCTTGGACCCTAGAATAACCTGGGCTTTCTGTTTTTATACCCGTGTCTATACATTCATGCCTTCATTCATTCAGTAACCATTCATGCTGGCAGACACGCAGTGTTCTGGGCTTCATGTTTCCTCCAGGCCCACTGTGTGTCCCCTGGTGACACATACTGTGACGTTTTTCACTCCAGTTGTGTGATCCGCCCCCATGGCTTAGAGAAAGTCTTCACAGCAGAGCTTCACAATTTTCACAATTTTCAAATGACAAATTTCGTGGATCCCTCTATGTAACAGTTATATTTTTATGATTTTTATTGAAAATCTATAAAAGAACAAGGTCTTTTGAATTTATTGACATACTAATTTGTGTTTATTCTTAAACAGTACACTAAAATTCTATTTCTTATGGGTATGACACATAGCAACGCTTTGGTGCACAGATAGCACTTTCTACACGTGCAGATTAAATAACTTCTTATAACTCCTGTGTCCCCAAAGCTCATCGACTCATAGACTGAAAAACATTTCTCTAAATCATAGTTTTCTAAATGAGAGATACCTGGGTTTGAATCTGAACTGAGCCACTGACAGGCTGTGTGACTCTGAATAAGTTAACCCGTTTCTCTAAGCCTCATTTATGAGGATACATTAAAATAAACAGGCACAGTCTTCTGTTTCACTAAATTCAGACATAAAGCTCTAGCTCAAAAACACATTTTGAAGCAAAAAAAAAAAAATGTCATTATTGTGCCAGTTGTTTTTCCATTGTTCCAAGGAAGATGTTGTAAGAGGTGTTCTCATTGTTATCACTACTCTAAGTAAATGGCAGAAAGTTAAATGAATTATGTATCAAGGAGTGTGCATCAGACAATGTTCTAAGGGTTTTACAGGGCTTAACTCATTTTATGCCTACAGAAATTTTGTGAGGATAATTTCTCACCTTCAATTTTGAATGTGAAAAACTAAGGCAAATGGCTTACAAAACTTGTCTAAGTTTCCAAACCTGGAAACTGGTAAACCTAACTTTCAAAGTCATAATTTGGGTTCCAGCAATTATAGTTTTTTATTTTAGTTTTTTTTTGGGTATACAACATATGAAGGGTTTGTTTGTCATGTTTTACTAACTCATTGTTTTCAGGAACCCCTAGCAGCTGAACCTTGAAAGACCCTACGATTTGCCTAGGAGGCAATAATCCTATCATGAGGAAATTAATGTATGTATTTAATTTTGCCAACCCATTGCTAAACTAACATACAGAAATTGCTATGTGTCATGCTGACAAATGATCATTTTTCAGTTATATTAAAGCTAATAAACTTTCCTAAAACTCTGAACCGTATTCGTACAGTGAGACATGTTATAAATAAATAGCTGTTAGGAGCAGTAAGTTTCCTACAACGATGCACCTTAAGAAATAACAAAGTTAGGCAATACTTAAAGGTCATCTGTTTTACTCTCCTGACTATGAGTGGCAAAATTTATTCAACAACCATTAGTAAAGTACATTTAAGATGATGCCTGTATGGCTATGCTTCTAAGACTGTATCAATTACTGCAGACATAAGGAGGACAAAGAAACATCCTCGTCCTTAGAGAATTCAATATCAAGGAGTAACAGGCCGGTAAACAAATGACCTGGCCTGGAAGCAAGTGCAAGGAGCCTTTCAAGACAGAGGAATATGTAATGTCATATATAACAGAGTAGCTCAATGAAGAGTAAATATACAAATGCTTTCTTCAGCAACATGTTAGCCATAGTGGACAGAGGTGGTGTGTGTGTGTGTGTGTGTGTGTGTGTGTGTGTGTGTGTGTGTGTGTGTGTGTACACATTTGGAAGGTTTCACAAGAAGTTTAGCATGAAGAATGCTATATATTCTGTGGTCAACCCTGGTAACAAAGTGACTAAAGAGAGATTTTTCACGCCTGGTCCAACCTCTACCCTTTGACTATGTTCAGTGAGGTTAATAAACAAGGTGATGACTTAGAAAGATTCCATATGTCAAGTGAGAAATAAGAGTATGTCTGGCCTCCTTATAAATGCAAAAAATATACTTCCAGATTCCATCAGTGAACTGAAAGAAATGGACATCAAAGAAGTTTTTAGCATTGATAATGAGGCTCCAGTGGCTTGCTCAGGGACTGATGGGCAAATGGCCAACATGGTTCTGAATTGAGGTGATCATGATGGTAGGGGTGATAAAAAGGACATTATAAATACTGCGGAAAAAGTGCCCACGGGCAAAATGTTGACAACGTGTGATGGGCTTGTTGAAGAAGGAGGGCAATGTGCGTTTATAACAGAACAAGAAATTGTGGCAGTTTATACAATCAGAGAGACGCTTCTAAGACAAAAGTATTGTTAACGAGGCAGATGGCTTTGTGGGAAGCATTTAAAAAAGCCATCCAGTAGATTCATTCCTCATCCCTAGGGGACACGATTCCTGGTCCCTCAACTGTTTTTGGCATTTCTTCTCACCTCAAAAAGTAAAATGCAGCATATGATAACTTTTATTTTTTTAGTGATTATTTTTTCTTTATTAAATCATGACTGTGACATTAATGCATTTATGGGGTACGGTGGTGATGGTTAGGATAAGCAGCTCTATGTAAGCATCCCACACTATTTATGGTAACCTTTTAATCTAAAAAGAGCATTGCATTTGGAGACTGAAAGCCTTCTTTTTTTATGCTGCTGTTGTTTAACAGCTGATACAAGGATTCTGGAGATTTTACTGTGCTGCCTGATTATCCTAAACACACACACACACACACACATTTTATACTTTTTTTTTTTTTTTACTGAATTTATGGTATGTCATTTTTTTACTAAGTACTTATGTGCAAATAGGTATAAGAAAATGATTTCTTAGAGGTGTCATATAAATTCAGAGTCAGGATGATGGTGATGCCCAATATTACTTACAGATTGTTCACAGTGGTGGCTTAGGCTTAGATAGCGACCCCTTTGCTTTCTGAGGCTTCAGTATACACAAATTCTGTTTGATAAACACAAATTATTTAAAATACCTTATACAACTACATTCAGGCAATGAATATAAAGCATGCAAAAAACATAAATAAATTTTGCGTTTATACTTGTGTTCTATCACTAGGATTTTTTTGTTAGGTATATGCAAATATTCTAAAATATGAAGAAAAAGCCAACAAAATTTGAAATACTTCAAGTCCCAAGCATTTCAGATAAGTACAACCTGAAATTGTAAATACATTTCTTGCTGAGCGTGCTTGTTCTTTCTTGATATTGTCATTGGGGTTTTCAGACCCCCATTCTCCTGAAGCTGCTAAGGCAGCAGCTAACCATGGAGTTGGATATCATGGGCTTGAATCCAGTCCCATCAATTAATAGTTCTCTGGCCTTGAGAATTCACTTAGACCCTGAGCCTTAGCACCATCATCTATAAAATAGGGGTGATAGATAAGATGGCCAACGTAAACACTCAATGCATGTTACTTGCATATTACTGTTACTGTTGTTGGGAGTGAAATGATGAGGTGTGAAATTAACAAGAATATATTTTTACATTCAATTTTAAAGGCTATTTTATTTTATTTTATTTTTAGACTCTGTCTCACTTTATCACCCTTGGTAGAGTGCCATGGTGTCACAGCACACAGCAACCTCCAACTCCTGGGCTTATGTGATTCTCTTGCCTCAGTCTCCCAAGTAGCTGGGACTACAGGCACCTGACACAATGCCCAGCTCTTAAGGACTTTTTTAAAGTATATAATATTCAAGCATGCACTGTATAATATCTGGACACTTTTCCCACTGATCTGTGGCAGATCAGTATGTTTTTAATACTTCATGTAATTTCATATCCCCATTGTTGAGTGTTCATCCATCAGAATCACTGTGTGAGCTAAGCCAGGTACAGGGGTGCAGGGCTGAGGAAGAGGCTTTTCCTTATGGTGTCCAGCATGATTTGGCCTGGGATTAAACAAACATGGAGAAAGCCTATGGTGTAGATTGTTCTCCCTTCCCTTATCGATGGTCCAGCCCATCTATCCCAAAGGATCAGAACAGTATCAACAATTTTCAACGTATTTGCTTGTCCATATTGCTTTGCTTTATTCTGAAGTATGCAGATTTGGGGTACCATTTACATCTGGGTAAGCTGGACTTGAATATTTGTGCTGTTACTAAGTCTCCAAAACATTCTCACCAAAAGAGGAAAAGAAGTATTTCATTCCATCTTGCAATGTGGTGCTGTAATGATCTAAATGTGGCTATCTTTAAAATGAAATTGGTAGCTTGAATAGGGGAGACAGTGAAATTGACCAGATGTTTTGAATTTGATTAAATGCATTCTAATTAACAAATCAGTACAAACAACCCATCAAATCTTTTGTAAAGAATTTCCATTAAACATATAAGGACAATGGTAACAACAAAACAGTTCAAACACCATCCTCTGTGCTTTCTTCTTACAGACAGGAAAGAACTTGTGAAGGAAGAAGCTGTGTGAGAGGTTATCTTCAGGTCACCTAAAACCTACCCTAGAAAACTTTGAAATTTTGATCTAAAAAAGAAAGTTTGAAGTGCATAGACATAGTATTCAAAAAACTTTGGTAATGCTTTTTTGTGTACTTTCTTGCCTTGTTCACGACAGATAGGAAAAATAGATACGTTATATCTTAAACTTGTGCAGAATTTTTTACTCCTTCTTCTTATGTTTATATATAATGCCCCAATAAAATATACTGTGATGGTTACCTAAGTACATCTGAAGCATTGAACTAAACCTTGTATTTAATTCTCATAGTACTATTTGGTAGTAAAAGACAGGAATTATTAACTCTTTTTTTTTTTTTTAACAAATGACAGATGTATGGCACAGAAATTTAAGTAAACTACTCATGTCAACCAGAGTAATAATCTGGTACTAACCAAAGATTAACCTCTCAAAGATTAATCAGGAATTCTTCCCACTTAACTAGAAAACAGTAAGATCAATAGAACATGCTGATCCATTTGAGACTGTGATTAGATATAGGACTCTTTCATCAAGAATATTCTTTGATTTCACAGAATTTGTTCATAGTCTGTTCCTTATGTAGTTCAGTAGCTAACATAAACTTTGTTATAAAATTTGAATAGTTCA
Source organism: Nycticebus coucang (assembly GCF_027406575.1). Taxonomy (NCBI): domain Eukaryota; kingdom Metazoa; phylum Chordata; class Mammalia; order Primates; family Lorisidae; genus Nycticebus; species Nycticebus coucang. The sequence continues at coordinate 46,021,050 of NC_069787.1, forward strand.
GAAATTCTTTAATAGCTTCTTTACCAGATCTTTGTAACTTTTCAGATGTAATAATTGGAGTTTCCTGGTTAAGAAGGTATATGCCTAAGGTAGTCGTTGTATTAGGAACGTGTGTTTCTGTTAATTTAATTAAAAACAAAACAAAACAAAATAAAACAAAACCTGATCCTTCTGCAAAGAATCTGATTACTTTGATTACTTCAAAAAGATATTAGGTAATCAGGGAGAAAATATTGACAAATTAGGACACCAATAATGTTAATGTCCTAATATAGAGAGAATTCTTTTTTTTTTTTTTTTATTGTTGGGGATTCATTGAGGGTACAATAAGCCATGTTACACTGATTGCAATTGTTAGGTAAAGTCCCTCTTGCAATCATGTCTTGCCCCCATAAAGTGTGACACACACCAAGGCCCCACCCCCCTCCCTCCTTCCCTCTTTCTGTTTCCCCCCCCATAACCATAATTGTCATTAATTGTCCTCATATCAAAATTGAGTACATAGGATTCATGCTTCTCTATTCTTGTGATGCTTTACTAAGAATAATGTCTTCCACGTCCATCCAGGTTAATACGAAGGATGTAAAGTCTCCATTTTTTTAATGGCTGAATAGTATTCCATGGGATACATATACCACAGCTTGTTAATCCATTCCTGGGTTGGTGGGCATTTAGGCTGTTTCCACATTTTGGTAATTGTAAATTGAGCTGCAATAAACAGTCTAGTACAAGTGTCCTCATGATAAAAGGATTTCTTTCCTTCTGGGTAGATGCCCAGTAATGGGATTGCAGAATCAAATGGGAGGTCTAGCTTGAGTGCTTTGAGGTTTCTCCATACTTCCTTCCAGAAAGGTTGTACTAGTTTGCAGTCCCACCAGCAGTGTAAAAGTGTTCCCTTCTCTCCACATCCACGCCAGCATCTGCAGTTTTGAGATTTTGTGATGTGGGCCATTCTCACTGGGGTTAGATGATATCTCAGGGTTGTTTTGATTTGAATTTCTCTAATATATAGAGATGAGGAACATTTTTTCATGTGTTTGTTAGCCATTTGTCTGTCGTCTTTAGAGAAAGTTCTATTCATGTCTCTTGCCCATTGATATATGGGATTGTTGGCTTTTTTCATGTGGATTAATTTGAGTTCTATATAGATCTTAGTTATCAAGCTTTTGTCTGATTGAAAATATGCAAATATCGTTTCCCATTGTGTAGGTTGTCTCTTTGCTTTGGTTATTGTCTCCTTAGCTGTACAGAAGCTTTTCAGTTTAATGAAGTCCCATTTGTTTATTTTTGTTGTTGTTGCAATTGCCATGGCAGTCTTCTTCATGAAGTCTTTCCCCAGGCCAATATCTTCCAGTGTTTTTCCTATGCTTTCTTGGAGGATTTTTATTGTTTCATGCCTTAAATTTAAGTCCTTTATCCATCTTGAATCAATTTTTGTGAGTGGGGAAAGGTGTGTGTCCAGTTTCAGTCTTTTACATGTAGACATCCAGTTCTCCAAACACCATTTATTGAATAGGGAGTCTTTCCCCCAAGGAATGTTCTTGTTTGGTTTATCAAAGATTAGGTGGTTGTAAAATGTTATTTTCATTTCTTGGTTTTCATAGACACTCGATTCCAAGTGTCTATGTCTCTGTTTTTGTGCCAGTACCATGCTGTCTTGAGCACTATGGCTTTGTAGTACAGACTGAAATCTGGTATGCTGATGCCCCCAGCTTTACTTTTGTTACAGAGATCTGACTTAGCTATAAGGGGTTTTTTCCGGTTCCATACAAAATGCAGAATCATTTTTTCCAAATCTTGAAAGTACGATGTTGGTATTTTGATAGGAATGGCATTGAATAGGTAGATTGCTTTGGGAAGTATAGAAATTTTAACAATGTTGATTCTTCCCATCCATGAGCATGGTATGTTCTTCCATTTGTTAATATCCTCTGCTATTTCCTTTCTGAGGATTTCATAGTTTTCTTTATAAAGGTCCTTCACCTCCTTCGTTAGGTATACTCCTAGGTATTTCATTTTCTTTGAAACTATGGTGAAGAGAGTTGTGTCCTTAATTAGCTTCTCATCTTGACTGTTATTGGTGTACACAAAGGCTACTGACTTGTGGACATTGATTTTATATCCTGAAACATTACTGTATTTTTTGATGACTTCTAGGAGTCTTGGGGTTGAGTTTTTGGGGTTCTCTAAGTATAAGATCATGTCATCAGCAAAGAGGGAGGGTTTGACCTCCTCTGCTCCCATTTGATTCCCTTTATTTACTTGTCTTGCCTAATTTTATTGGCTAGAACTTCCAGCACTACGTTGAATAGTAAAGGTGACAGAGGACAACCTTGTCTGGTTCCAGTTCTAAGAGAAAAAGCTTTCAGTTTTACTCCATTCAGTAAAATATTGGCTGTGGGTTTGTCATAGATAGCTTCAATGAGTTTTAGAAATGTGCCACCTATGCCTATACTCTTCAGTGTTCTAATTAGAAAAGAATGCTGGATTTTATCAAATGCTTTTTCTGCATCTATTGAGAGGATCATGTGATCTTTATTTTTGCCTCTGTTAATATGGTGGATAACGTTTATAGACTTGCGTATGTTAAACCAGCCTTGCATCCCTGGGATGAAGCCTACTTGATCATGATGAATGACTTATTTGATGATAAGCTGTAATGTATTGGCTAGGATTTTGTTCAGAATTTTTGCGTCTATATTCATGAGTGTGATTGGTCTGAAATTCTCCTTTTTGTTTGGGTCTTTTCCTGGTTTTGATATCAGGGTGATGTTTGCTTCATAGAATGTGTTGGGGAAGATTCCTTCTTCCTCAATTTTTTGGAATAATTTCTGCAGTACAGGAATAAGCTCTTCCTTGAAGATAGAATTCTGGAGTGAAGCCATCTGGACCAGGGCATTTTTTGGTTGGAAGATTTTTTATTGTTTCTTTGATCTCAGTGCTTGAAATTCGTCTGTTCGGGAGCTCTATTTCTTCCTGGCTGAGCCTAGGGAGAGGGTGTGATTCCAAATATTGATCCATTTCCTTCACATTGTCAAATTTCTGGGCATAGAGTTTCTGGTAGTATTCAGAGATGATCTCTTGTATCTCTGTGGGATCAGTTGTTATTTCCCCTTTATCATTTCTGATTGAGGTTACTAGAGATTTTACTTTTCTATTCCTCATTAGTCTGGCCAATGGTTTATCTATTTTATTTATTTTTTCAAAAAACCAACTCCTTGTTTCATTGATTTTCTGAATGATTCTTTTGTTTTCAATTTCATTGATCTCTGATTTGATTTTGGATATTTCTTTTCGTCTACTGCGTTTAGGCTTAGATTGTTCTTCTTTTTCCAATTCCATAAGATCTCTTGTGAGATTGTTGATGCGCTCTCTTTCTGTTTTTCGAATGTAGGCATCTAAAGCGATGAATTTTCCTCTCAAAACTGCTTTTGCAGTATCCCACAGGTTTTGGTAGCTTGTGTCTTCATTGTTCTTATGCTCAAGGAAGTTAATGATTTTCTGTTTTATTTCTTCCTCCACCCATCTGTTATTCAACAGAAGATTGTTTAATTTCCATGCCTTTGGGTGGGGTCGAGCATTTTTGTTAGAGTTGAGTTCCACCTTTAGTGCCTTATGGTCTGAGAAGATACAAGGTAAAATTTCAATTCTTTTGATTCTGTTGATATTTGTTTTGTGTCCCAGGATATGATCAATTTTGGAGAATGTTCCATGGGGTGATGAGAAGAATGTATATTCTTTATCTTTGGGATGGAGTGTTCTATATGTATCTATCAAGCACAGTTGTTCTAGGGTCTCATTTAAATCTCTTATATCCTTGTTTAATTTCTATTTAGAGGATCTATCCAGCTCTGTAAGAGGAGTGTTAAGGTCCCCTGTTATTATGGTATTATCAGATATCATATTGCTCAGACTGAGTAAGGTCTGTTTCAAGAATCTGGGAGCATTTAAATTGGGTGCATAGATATTTAGAATTGAAATGTCTTCTTGTTGTATTTTTCCCTTGACCAATATAAAGTGACCATCTTTGTCTTTTTTGACTTTAGTTGCTTTAAATCCACATGTATCTGAAAATAAGATTGCAACTCCTCTTTTCTTCTGAATTCCTTTTGCCTGAAAAATTGTCTTCCAACCCTTGACTCGGAGCCTTAATTTGTCTTTTGAAGCCAGGTGTGGAGGTTAGGTTCTGTCCTTTAATTTCTGAGTTCTTACTTTGCTGCTGATCCATTGTGGTGGTCAGTGTGCAGAACAGGTTGAAGTATTTCCTGTAGAGCTGGTCTTGTTGTGGCGAATTTCCTCAATGTTTGTATATCCGTAAATGATTTGCTTTCTCCATCAATTTTGAAGCTTAGCTTAGCGGGGTACAGAATTCTGGGCTGAAAATTGTTCTGTTTAAGTAGATTAAAGGTAGATGACCATTGTCTTCTTGCTTGGAAAGTTTCATTAGAGAAGTCTGCGGTCACTCTGATGGATTTGCCCCTGTAGGTCAACTGGCGCTTACTCCTGGAAGTTTGCATAATCTTTTCTTTTGTCTTGACTTTGGACAGGTTCATCACAATGTGTCTTGGAGAAGCTTGGTTAGAGTTGAGGAGACCTGGGGTCTGATAGCCCTCTGAAAGCAGTGTGTCAGAATCTTTGGTGATGTTTGGGAAATTTTCTTTTATAATATTCTCTAGTATGGCTTGCATTCCTCTGGGGCATTCTTCTTCCCCTTCTGGAATTCCTATAACTTGTATGTTGGAACGCTTCATAAAGTCCCATAATTCTGACAGTGAACGTTCTGCTTTCTCTCTTCTTTTCTGCCTCTTTTACTATCTGAGTTATCTGAAAAACTTTGTCTTCTACCTCTGAAATTCTTTCTTCTGCATGGTCTAACCTGTTGCTGATACTTTCCATTGCGTCTTTAAGTTCCCTGATTGACTGTTTCATTTCCTTCAGCTCTGCTATATCCTTTTTATATTCTTCATATAGTTCATCTCTTATTTGATTCTGTTTTTGAATTTCCTTTTGGTTAATTTCCACTTTATTAGCAGTTTCCTTCATTGTTTCCATCATTTCTTTCATTGTTTTCAACATGTGTATTCTAAATTCCCTTTCTGTCATTCCTAACATTTCTGAGTGGAATCTTCTGCAGTAGCTACCTCATGGTCCCTTGGCGGGGTTGTTCTGGACTGGTTCTTCATGTTGCCTGGAGTTTTCTGCTGATTCTTCCTCATGAGTGATTTCTTTTATCTGTTTCCTTGCCCTAATTTTCCTTTCACTTCCTCTTGCTCTTTAAGTTCTCGTGCCTGTGGACTAAGGGTTACAGGACCAGAAGGGTGAGAAGCTTGAAGAGCAATATAGGGATGAAAGAAAGGAGGACCAAGTGATAAGAAAAAAAAAAAGAAAAGTAGAGAAAGGAGAGGGGGTGGTTAAAAGGAATATTTACAAAAAGAAGAGAGGCACAGAAAGAGGGAGACAGAGCAATATAGGTGTAAAGTAGGGTACTTTGATACAACCTTAAAGAAAAAAACCACCTTCTGGGGGTGCCCAGTTGGGTGGTTCCCTTGAGGTCAGCAGCTCTTTGCTAACCTGATCAGTCACAGTACCCCACTTCCAACAATTAGAGAGGAAAGACAAAAATGCTATAAATCAAACCAAAACAGCAAACAGAAAACTTTACGGGATAAAATTGGCTGGAAAAACCAAATAATAGCGGTAGAAACACTAACAAAAATGAAGTTCTAATTATTGAAATAGGCAGCAATGGGAAATTATAATTTAACTAGAAAAATTGAGAAAGAAAAAGGATCTGTATGGAAAAGGTTGAACTTAAAAAACAATACAACAATCAACAACATCAAAATAAAAAAAACAACCAAACCAAAAAAAAAAAAAAATAACCAAAAACAAAGCAGTATGTATATGTTATTGAATATTGTCTAGGCAACATGTGGTCTTCTGGGTTATGAGATGTTAATTACAGTTCTGATACGACTGGAGGCTGCTAGTTTCTCAAACCCCAGCAGGTAGACACCCTAAATCTCTCTTCAGCCCACTTAAAAGGCACTTTGAACTTGTTCACTTGCTGAGCAGAAGCTTTCCCAGGGGAAGTGCTTGTCGCTGGAATCACTGCTGAAGTGGCTATCCACTTACCCTGTGTGCCAAAACTGGTCTCCCTCTGCCCCCGAGGGTTAGGGCTGCAAGGCGGCTCAGACCCCCCCCCTTAGGCTACTTGGTCGCTGGGTTACCAGCTCCCACTCTATTCTAGCTCTGCGACCCTGAGGACGGAGCTTGCCCGGGAAGATCGCTCACAATGGCTGCCTGTGACCCACAGCCAAACACTATTAGCTCCGTCTGGCTCAGTGGCTCAAACTGGGGCCCTAGACAAAGGCCAAAGTTCTCCACACTCCCGCTCAGGCTCTCCCCAAGGCAGTTCAGCTGAGTGCCAAGTCCAAAGACACCAAAACAGTTCACAGGTAAGACCTTTCTTGTTTGCAGTCTCGCTGCTAGTGAACTTACATTTGCGGGTGGGTTTAGACGGATGGAACACACGCGACCACTTGCCGGTTTTCCACTGTTTTAGTCCTCCTCTTGGGTTCCAGAAGTCTCTCGCTGACTCCCTGTATCCTCTCAGGGGTGATGATAGGCAGATCCCACCAGCCAGAGATGCCTGGAGTCCTATATCCCAGACTCACGGTGCCCAGATGCAAGGAAGCTGTAACTCGTCTGCCATCTTGCTCCGCCTAATATAGAGAGAATTCTTAAAATTGAGGGGATAATTTATTAAAAAAATGAAAATTTAAAAATATATATACTAACATAAAATCACTTAAAAAGTATATAAATTCTCCTCAAGTGTATAAAAAGATGCTCAACTTCATTATAAATAAAACAAAAAAAAAAACAACTCTAAGATACCTGTTGGATTAGAAACATTTCAGAATTCATGCAACATACTCTGTCAGTGAAGCTAAGGGAAAACATTCTTATGTATTGCTGGTAGGAGGAAGATCACGTAACCCTTTTGGAGAAGAATTTGTAATTAACAACTACATGTGCATCTAACCTTTGACCTGAAATTCTATTTTCTGAGTATTTAACTTAAACATACACCTCCAGAAGCACAAATAGAAATACGTGCTGATTTGTCAATTTACTAAGATATTATTACTGTTTATTTTAATTTTTTGCAGTTTTTGGCTGGGGCCGGGTTTGAACCCACCACCTCCGGTATATAGGGCCAGTGCCCTACTCCTTTGAGCCACAGGTGCCACCTTAAGATACTATTTTTAGTAGAAAAACAGTGCAGATACTCAAAATACCCAATAAAAGGAGGCAAGTAGAATAATGTATCAGAGACCTATTCAGCTGTTAAAAAAAAATGAGAAAGATCTGTAGGAACTCATGTGATTTTTAGGATATTTCATAAGGCAAAAAGTACATCTTGAAAAAAGTTTATGCAGTATACTGCATTATGTGTAAGAGGAGTCAAAATAAAATTTTATATGCTTATTTTTATAAAAAAGAAATATGAGAAAGATAAACCATGAACTTCTGTGAATGGTTTCTGGCATCTTATGGGCAGGGCTAGATGAAGGGATAAGAACATAATGTCTGAGAGTTAAGTTAGGAAATTCACCCTGGAAATAGTGCTGCACATCTCACTGCTGAATATCACTATAGTCACCTTCAAAGTCCTCCCCGTAGGAAGCTGTGCACTGACACCAGCACCTACTCTATCCTTCAAAGCAATTTTGGAACTCCTTTTCTGGAATGGCCATCAGAACTGTCATTGTAGTACCCTTAATGTCCTGAATATCATCAAAATTTCACCTTTCAATATTGAATAAAGTTATTGTGAGCCAGATCAGGTGAATAGGGAGGGTATTTCAATAACATTATTTGTTTATTGACTAAAAAAAAAAACCCTCACAGACAGTGCTGTGTTATCTGGTACATTATCATGATACAAGAGCCGTGAGTCATTGACAAAAAGTTCATGCCACTTTTGTCCAACTTTTTCTTTCTTTCCTTCTTTCCTTCTTGTCTCGTAATTTTGATGCACAATTTGATACATTTTTGCAATATTTTCATCAGTTCTACTACCCTGACCTCTCTTCATCAGTGATACTTTCTCTCTCCTTAGAAAATCATTCAATCCCTTAGTACAACTGCAGTTTTCTTCCTCAAAGAGAATACATGTAATCAAGTATGTTCAGTACATTAAAGAAATTATCACAAAAACATTACATGTGCATGGAAAATAATGACATCTTTGGTAGTATTAATATATGTGGTTTTTATTTGACTTCTTTCTTTTATCCTATATTAGCTCTATTTCTATAACAAAAAATTATTGTTATAAGTGCCTAGTAGTTTTATTAATGTATATTCAACGAACTTCATTTTTATGAAATAAGCAGATCTAACCTTGCTAGTTTGCAACTTGGCTATAAATGCACACAACTATAACACACATACAATGCTTATTTATTCTTGCATAGACACTTTGTGGCAGGAATAGCTGCTCCCTTTGCTGAAAATAATCCCCATCCTCTCCCTTCTCATCATTTGGCCTCATCTAGTCACTAGAGCTCATCCTCATGATCCCTCATTGAACCTTTCTATAGCAGCCCTCCAATCAATCACTTTACTATCCTGATGTATATCATCGTTACAATCACTACCTGATAGTTATCTTTTTTTGCATACTATATTTTTTTCCAGTAGAATTTTAAGCTCCAGGATAGTGGTAAAATTATTACATCTTGTTTATTAGCACATCCTCAGTACATGTGATAGTGCTTGGTACATAGTAGATATACCATAAGTTTTTGCTGAAGAATTGAGTTTAAATTAATTCATTAAGTGAATGAATGAATAGAGTTAAAATGATAATCTGTTGAGCTTTCAGGCTGGGTCTCCATGCACCAAAGCTGTGTTCAAATATGATTACTTGCAAGAACACCTGCGTACCACAGGGGTTGCTTTCTATCATTTGACTCCCCAAATCATTTGACCAAGTAAATATCAATAGAGAAGTTGCTTTGTGTCATTTGATTCCCCATCCTCTGGTAGGGAAGGGTTTACTTACTTACTCATGTGATGTTTTTCAGGAAGACTCTGACTATCCCAAGCAGGCACATGACTGATAATCCATTTTGCATGGGGAAAAATGGAACATTTTATACCTTATAGAGCATTGGAACTAGTAAACGTGAGAGAAAAGGCTGTAAACTAAGCCAAGTCCACTCAACAGAATATATTTAGTGTAATAATAATGGCTTTCTCCAAAACTCAATTCACAATAGGAAAATACGCAAGGCAGTTGATTTTCCACTTTAGATCCCATAATAAAAGCTTTCAGAACTGACAGCTTATACTTTATTAAGCACAATATAAATTAGTAAACATATAACCTTATGACTGGTTATATTTACTAGCACTTAAGGGTCAATTGAGAGAAAATGTCTTTCTGAGAAACATTATTCTCTTTCCTCCATCTTTTTTTATATGCTTGCTTCTTTTTGCAATTTAAAGACTATTAATACATTTTTATTCAAAAAAAATGTCATGAAAACTTTCTATGATCCAGGTACTATTTCAGCTGCAGGGGATACAGCATTGAAACAAACACGAAAACAAAATATAACACAAAAATTTCCCATTTTATGGAATTTACATTCTAGTGGTTTAAAAGTAGACAAACATATTACTGAAAAGACGCACACCAGTGTTTGGTGCCCCATGATCACATTAATGTACACAGCTATGATTTAATAATAAAAAGAAATCATAGTTTGAAGAACTTGGAAAAAAAAAAGAAGCACACCATATGTTAATAAGTACTAAGGAGAAAAATAAAGCAGAGATGCTAGTCATAAGGCATCAGCAGGGAATAGGTAGGAGGAATAAATGCAAAGGCCCTGAGGTCGGAACATTGCAGTAAGTTCAAACTAAGAATGGTAGAGCTGGACCACATAGACCAAGGGTGAGTGGTTACGGGAAGTCAGAGAGGCTCCGGAGGTCAAGTCACAGACAGCCTCATAAGCCCTGGGGAGAATTTGGCTTCTGAGAGAAGAAAAAATGAAACATAAAAGGATCAAGCCGAATCAAATGTTTTTGGCCAATCCAACAAGAGGGAGGAGTTGAAATTTTCTGGGATGGGGGAGATTCTTGGGAGCATCATGTTTTGGTGGTAGATGGGTATCAGGAGTCTTATTTTGAGCGTATTAACTTTTTAAGAAGCCTGAAAATCATTAGTTGTAGGAATCTGAAGCTCAGAGGAGCCTTCAACTGGAGACAATATCAAAAGCCATGAGATCAGATGGGATAAGCAGAGGAAAGAGTGCAGAGGCCCGTGGAGTAAGCCTGTGGCACATTAGAGTTCAGAGGTCAGGGAGAGAAAAAGGAGCAGCCTGCGCAGGCAGGATTAACATCAGCAGAGTGCATGGTTTTCTGAGCACCTGCTGATGGGAAAGTTTGCAGGATGGAGGGATTCACTGTTATCTGCTACTCATAGATCAGTGATAGAAAAAAAAAATTGAACATTGAGTTTTAGCAAATGGAGGTCCTTAGTGACCCTGACAAGAAAAATTTCAGTTATGTGATAGGAACTAAGCCCGGGATAGAGTAAGTTCAAGAGAGAGTATAGAGATGGTGATGACTCTTGAGATTTTCTCTCAAGGGGAACTAAAAAGTAGGTCATTAGCTGAAGGCCAAAGGAAGAAATTTTGAAGATGGGATGCTGTACAGCGTGTTTACATGCTAAAGAGAATCATCCAGTAGAGATGAGAAAACGAATCCTTCAGCGAAGCCAGCAGTGATTGCTAGAGTGACGGTCTTGAGAGGATGCAGGGAAAGGGAATCTAGACCAGATGCCGTCGTGCAGTGTATCTGCAGTTACAAAAGGGGCCTTGCCAATGGAAATAGAAATTGCCAATTTGATGTGGACAGCAGTAGACAGAAAGAACCATGGTGGTAACATGCGGATCTTTAAGGCTTTCCGCTTCTTCTTTCCTAAATAAAATATGATCCAGCAACACCAGATGAAAGTGAAGATTGGGTAGGTGTTGTTGAAAAGTTGAGAAGGAAAGAAGGCTTACAATTGTCTTCCAAGAGAATTAGAGAGTGAATACATGAAAGAAAAAGTGGGTAAATTTTTTCTATGAAGGACCAGATACTAAATACTCAGATTTTGTGAACCATCCAGTCTTTCTTATTAAAACGACAACAACATCAACCCTGCTGAGCTCTGCATAACAGCAAGAGTAGCCATATAGAATACGTAAAGAAATGAGTGTGACGGTGTTACAATAAAAACTTTTTAAAGACTAAAATCAGACAGCAGCAGGCTGAATTTGACTTTTAGGGCCATAGTGTGCTTACTTGGGGAACACGATCCACAACCATCTGAGATGAGTAGTTGCATATGTTTGTGTCCCTCCAAAATTCATTTGTTTATTTAAAAATTTAAAAATTAAATTTATTTTTAATTTTTTTTAAATTAAATTATAGCTGTGTACATTAATGCGATCATGGGGCACCCCTCCAAAATTCATATGCTGAAATTCTAACCCCCCAGGTAGTACAAGGTAGGGCATTTTGGAGGTTATGAGATGGTGAGGGTGGATCTGATGCAGGAAAGTGGAGCCCCAAACTGGGCTCTGACCTGAAGGTCAAGTGACTTTTGTCGTCATACAGGAAAGAATTCAAGATAGTGCCAACAGGGTAAGAAAAAGCAAAATCATTGAAGAAACAGAAGAAAGGCTTCTCTATAAATAGAGTAGCAAGTATTTTTTTGTAGCAGCAGAGAGTAGCACCTTGTGAGTTTCCAGGGTCTTATTTTAGACCTTCTGTTTAATTTTATGTTCAGTGGAGGAAAGATTAGTTACAAGCTTTTTGGGAAAGGGATGGGGAGTTCACAGAAGCAAGTGCTTTCCCCCCTTTTAAATAATATACAGTAGTTTCCGAGAGTTGCTCTGATATTTGTAAGCTCTCATGTTGCCAGCAGTTTCTTGTAGTATGATAATTATCAAAAGCAAGGCAAAATGAGCAGTGAGGTAACCCGAGGTTGCTTCTCATGGCCATCCTGGTAGACTTTGTAGCAATTTTGCTGAGCATTCCAGGTGAGCACCATGTTTTTGTTATGTGGTAGGGAACTTGTATTTTCTTTCAATATACCCAATTCCACACTCTTATAATTTTTTTTGTCCGTTCTTTTGCAGTATAATCTGAACAAGAAAGAAAGGGACATTATTATATCTCTGATCCTTACATGAACTTATATTTCATGTCAGTAACTGGTGCATATAACTCACATCTATAATAACCACAAAAGCAAGTATTAATTACAATCACCATGTCAATTGATAAAATAGTTCCATTGTGTAGGTAAAGAGTACAAACATTTAGAAAAAGAACGAAAGACTCCTAATTTTTGTGTTTTTTTTTTTTTTTTTTAATCTGGGTACCAACATGATTTAAGCCTCAGTATACATTATCTTCTTTATCTGGAATGCAGGTGTAACAGCAGGTTCCCCACTAAGTTAGGTCCCACCTTGTGCTGTAGTGAGTATATCTAGGGCCATCCTCTCTCTTTTTTTCTTTTTTTTTGGCCAGGGCTGGGTTTGAACTCACCACCTCCGGCATATGGGGCTGGCACCCTACACTTTTGAGCCACAGGCACCACCAGGCCATTCTCTTTTTTAAAACCATTTTTCTCATTTGGGTAGTTCCTTGGCGTATGAGGTGGATAGCATTTTTGTGTGATTCATGCTTTAGGCATGAATTGGGCCAGAGCATTAACTTAGTGAGAGCCTCTAATGTTCCTGCTCTGGGGACTAGAATACTTAGGGGTCATTCCCACCAGGCCAAAGATCTAGGGAAATGAGTTCTGAAGGCCTTTATCATTATTATTATTATTATAGGCACCACAGACAAAGTTTTACATGGTATGTATAATAATTCCTGGCAATGAGGAAAGGCCTCTCCATGGTACACAGTCTAATTGTGGGGGAGGCAGGGCCACAAATATGTGGTGCGCAGACTGCAGACCCCAAAAGTAGAAAATAAGCCCCGGCTCTTGTGAAGGAGTTTTGTTTCCTGCCTAGTTAGAAGCCCATACTCTGTCAATGGTGCGGCATGCTAAGGGGTCACCATCCCATCTGTGGAGAGTGTGTGGAGGACTCGGCAGTATGATTACATCTTCTTATTCATGGGGAGCCCTTTAGTGTAACATCCCATGTGTAGCCATTGTCTATGTTAATCAATGCCCGATTGATGTGTGTTAGCTGTAGTCAGTGTTACATGTTGTCTTACCAAGGTAAAGACATAACTTTCAGTTGTGCTAACACTTGGCAGGTGGGAGGTATTCTGACATGTAGTTGTCAATGACAAATGGTGGAGGTGATGTCACTCTCATGGGTAGAGTCATTGCTCCTCAGAGAGCTCATCTGGTCTCTCTAATTCTGTGGTGTTATGGGCAGCCCATTCCACGGGATCTTACTCTGCTGGATGCCTGCAAACCCAGCAGTTAGACTGGCTGTTGACCACTGCTGCTGTCTTGGCCCACTGACCTTTGCCATGGACAGCAGGAACAATGGCCTATGGGTACAAGCGTAGGTGTTTAGAAGGAATTTTCATGACTAATCTATTTCCTGCAATATTATTACCAATGTCATTTCTCTCATAGGCCCTGTTAGGGAGGCTGCTACAAGCTGTAAGCCTGGTCTACAATATCACACATGGCTTCCCTCCCCAGGAGCCAATGTAACAGCTAAATGATACATTTCTGACCTTGCCCATGCCACTTGAACTATGATGCCCCCAGCTGGTACTGTTGTCCTGAGATGATGGCATCACAACTGAGAGCACAGTTGAGGTCATCTCCAATTCAGCTGTCTTCAAGGCACCTTCGGGACCCTAAAGCCGACCCACTGTAGAGGCACCTTCCAGCTCAGTTACATGTCCACACAGCTGTCACCACTCAACCAGTCATGCTGTTCTCAGAGGCATAGTTTTGCTGTCTGCTCCAGGCCATGGCTCAGGGTCTCAGGAGTAACTATAGAAGTTTGTGGGGCCTGTTTTATAGGCCTTGCCTTTGACTGACAGGGAGAGATGTTCTGTCCCGTGTGGCCCACTCAAAACCTGGATAGACCCCAGGAGAATCTTAATCTATGATTTTAAGGAGCTGCCCATGAACAGTGCACAGATTTGAGTTTTCAACAAACTGTTTTTTTCTTTCTACTAGACCAGCCCCTGTTAGATTATATGGTGGGTGAAATCTCTATATTTCATTCTGTTGCCCATTACTGAATGTCACATCCTGGGAAATGAGAAACTTTTCGATCCTTTAAAATCTTTTAGGTAACATAAAATCAAAAACAAGATACCAAACACAAGGTTACAAAATTAATTTATCTATAAGCATCAAGAATCTTGGTTTTACTTGTAGACCTATAGGAATTTTGTAATACAAAACTTAACTGTTTGAAGGTAAATACTTTTGCATCAGAATGTTTTTGTGGTTTAACTTTAAAGGATTAACCATAGTTTAAACAAAGAGCTGATAAATCATGTCTAGTTATGATAATGAAGGGAAAAACTTACAGATAGTTAAAAATTTAAATTATCTAGTGAAAAGTTAATACTAACTGATATAGAACCAAAATTATTAAATGAGTCTTAATGTTTTAGTGTACCCTTTGATTTCTTCATTATTGTTTGGCATTGAAGAAGAGACCTTGGTTAAGTAAGTTTAGTATTGATACTCATGAGTCAAGACCATGTGACTTAGCACAAATATTAGTTGCCAGTATTTGATTTTGAGGACATTTGTGAAAGACTCAAAATACCCAATTGAAACAGAATCACAGGTCACTGTAAAATGCTGTATTAATATAATAATAGCGATTCACTTAACCAAGAATTATAATCAAAAGATTTTAAAGACAATACAGAAAGCCACTTGGATGTAAAACTCTCAACTTTTTAAAATTTAGTTTTCCAAAATAATCAAAAACCTAACAAGGGCAGCATAGAAATTATATTGATAAAATACATAGTCTCTAATTTCCAGGTCAGTTACCAAAAAGCAAAGAAAAAACTTCTGTAGTGTGATTGATTTTCTTCTTATGGGAAACCCAGTTAGACAACGCAGAACTCAAACCTGATGAAAAGGGTACTTGATTTTTTTTTTTTTTTTTAGAGACAGAGTCTCACTTTATGGCCCTCGGTAGAGTGCCATGGCATCACACAGCTCACAGCAACCTCCAACTCCTGGGCTTAAGCGATTCTCTTGCCTCAGCCTCCCGAGTAGCTGGGACTACAGGTGCCCCCCTCAACGCCCAGCTATTTTTTGGTTGCAGTTCAGCCGGGGCAGGGTTTGAACCCGCCACCCTCGGTATATGGGGCCGGCGCCTTACCGACTGAGCCACAGGCACCGCCCGAAAAGGGTACTTGAAATAATTAGATACAGGAAGAGAGTTCAAGTTCATGAGTATATATTGTGATATAGAGATACATAAATAAAAAACTAGTACCTTGAGTAGGGGAGCAAATGACTCTGACCAATATCAAGAAAATTTGACCACATTGAAGAACTTAGACTAATCGAGAAAACCAAGTATATAGGATTAAGTTATACTAGAGAAAAGCACTGATTTTATGTACTTTTAAGGTAAATCATTTTAGCATTAGGTCATAACAACAGACTTAAAACCAGAGAGGAGAAAGATACAGGAGCTGACAAAAAAGGTTGAAGGAGAAAATTATCATCCTGGTCTTACAAGTAGAGAAAAAGGCTAAAAGCAGCAAGATGCAGCAAAAGTTGAACTTCTGGGATAAAAATCTGAGAAGTCTCAAAAGGAGCAGATTATGGAATCCCAATCAAAATGTTTTATAATTTAATTAAGAGTAATTCAGTCCTTTAAGAGAACTTGCTATTTTAACCAAAATTTTTTAAACTTATATTCAATTTGGTCACATACAATTTTTTTGTAAGTTCTGCTTCATGAACCTTATCCCAATGTATATAGACTGTCTATGACATGCTTAGACTTTTTACTTTTTTTCTTAAATTTCTGCTTCTTAAATAACTAGTCATCTTATTTTAAGATGTTCAACTTTACATATTTAGAGTATTGTGATTAGAACAATAAAATAAAACTACACACACATTAAAATAGCCAAATTCCAAAATATTCACAACACCAGATGCAGGCAAGGATGGTAAATAACAATAACTCTCATTCATTGCAAGTGGGAATGCAAAATGGTACAGACACTTTGGAAGACAGTATAGTAGTGATCTAGAAAATTAAACATACTCGTTTTATAAGATCTAACAGTCATATTCCTTGATATAATATTTATCCAAAGGAGTTAGAAACGTAGGTTTGTAACTGCATGAATTTATGTATAGGATATTTATTCATAACCTTCAAAACTTGGAAGTAATCATATTGTTCTTCAGCATGTGAGTGGATAAATAAACTGTGGTACTCTCAAACAAGGGAGTATTATTCAGCATTCAAATGAGTTGTTAACCCATGAAAAGAAACTTAGATAGGACTGCATGAAAGAAGTCAATGTGAAAAGGATCAATGACTTTCCAGAAAAGGCAAAACTACGGAGGCAATAAAAAAACAAGTGGCTTAAGTTTAAATCTTTAATCCAGTGAGAATCTATCTTAGTCCATGAAACTATAAAAATACTAGAAGAGAGTGCAGGTAAAACTCTTGAAGAAATCGGTCTGGGCGAGCATTTTATGAGGGCAATTGAAGCAGCTTCAAAAATACACTACTGGGATCTGATCAAACTAAAAAAGCTTCTGCACAGCCAAGAACACAGTAAGTAAAGCAAGCAGACAGCCCTCAGAATGGGAGAAGATATTTGCAGGTTATGTCTCCGACAAAGGTTTAATAACCAGAATCCACAGACAACACAAACGTATAAGCAAGAAAAGAACAAGTGATCCCATCGCAGGCTGGGCAAGGGACTTGAAGAGAAACTTCTCTGAAGAAGACAGGCACATGGCCTACAGACATATGAAGAAATGTTCATCATCCTTAATCATCAGAGAAATGCAAATCAAAACTTTGAGATATCATCTAACTCCAGTAAGATTAGCCCATATCACAAAATCCCAAGACCAGAGATGTTGGCGTGGATGTGGAGAAAAGGGAACACTTCTACACTGCTGGAAGGGAACACTTCTACACTGCTGGTGGGAATGCAAATTAATAAATTCCTTTTGGAAAGATGTTTGGAGAACACTTAGAGATCTAAAAATAGATCTGCCATTCAATCCTATAATTCCTCTACTAGGTATATACCCAGAAGACCAAAAATCACATTATAACAAAGATATTTGTACCAGAATGTTTACTGAAGCCCAATTCATAATTGCTAAGTCGTGGAAAAAGTCCAAGTGCCCATCGATCCATGAATGGATTAATAAATTGTGGTATATCACATCATGGAATATTATGCAGCCTTAAAGAAAGATGGAGATTTTACCTCTTTCATGTTTACATGTATGGAGCTGGAACATATTCTTCTTAGTAAAGTATCTCAAGAATGGAAGAAAAAGTATCAAGTGTACTCAGCCCTACTATGAAACTAATTTAGGGCTTTCACATGAAAGCTATAACCCAGTTACAACCTAAGAATATGGGGAAGTGGGAGAGGGAGGGGAGGGGAGGGGGGAGGATGAGAGGAGGGAGTGTGATTGGTGGGATTACACCTGTCGTGCATCGTACAAGGGTACATGTGAAACTTAGTAAATGTAGAATATAAATGTCTTAAAACAATAACTAAGAAAATGCCAGGAAGACTATGTTAATCAGTGTGATGAAAATGTGTCAAATCGTCTATAAAACCAGTGTATGGTGCCCCATGATCGCATTAATGTACACAGCTATGATTTAATAATAAGAATAAGAAGAAGAAGAAAAGAAATTGAGTAGAAACCGTTAACAGGATGATTTGCCTTTATTAAAGCCATTTACATTTTCCATTCATTGTGTAAGACCAAAGAAATGTCTTTTGTTTATGCTACTTCCCCATATTGTCTATGTTACTTCCCTGTAGACATCCCTGCACAGATACTATAAAATAAAGTTGATTTTGTGCTTTGGGGCTGGCTGCAGCCATCAGTTCAGTCAGACCTCCTGATCGCCACCCCCCAAAATAAAGTGGCAGCCCAGGCTGACCGAGCAGGTGGAGCACGGTGGAGTTCTAGGGCAGTGAAAACGCTGTCTGCTACCACAGGGGTGGAAACACGTCACTACACACTTGTCCAGTCAAGAAGGACGTGAAACAGCAGGAGTGAAGCTTAATGTAAGCTGTCAACTTCAGGTTATTATGGTGTGTCAACAAGGGAGGCTCATCACTTCTAACTGTGGAGCCACTGACGGGGGGATATTGATAGGAAAGTAGGTCGTACATGTATGGAGGTAGGTATGTAGGAACTCTCCAGGAAATCAGGCTGTAGACATAAAATGGTTCTAAAAATAAAATGTATTTAAAAACAAAGCAGAGAGCACCAATATGCAATTTATGCTAACAAGTTTGTTTTAGGCAGATATTAGAATTAAGTTTTTGCCTTTCCAGATCTTAACATTTGCTGACGCCACTCAACCAGGGACACTTACCCTCCAGATGTTTGAATGGGTGGTTCCTCTCGCCAGGGGAATCTGCCCCTACATATCAGATCCTGAGAGCAACCGCCTCTAATCACTCTATGTAAAGCAGATACACATTATACTTTCAATATACATTTAGTCATGAACATATTTGATAGTCTCCTGAAAGATAAAAGCCATTGTAGTCAGGAAGGGTTTTTTATGAAAGAAGCAATTTTTGCTTTCATAATTTTTCTTTATAATTTTTCTATTTTCATTTACTTTTCAGTTTGAACTTTTGTCTTAATTATTTTCTCCATTCTGTTTGTTTTTGGTTAATTTGCTCCCATGTTCAGAGTTTCTTAAGGTAGAAGCTTAGGATGCTGAGACTTTTCTTTTTCCCTAAGAAAAACCTGTAACGCTGACTATTTCCACTAGCAAGTTGGCTTTGGCTGCATCCCCCCAATTCTTAATGTAGTATTGTAATTTTCATAAAGTTAAATTTATATTTTTTAATTTGCCTTGAGACCTATTTTTGTCCAATGGGTTATTTAGAAGTGTGTTGTCTAATTGCTTAATATTTGGGGATTTTACAGTTTTGTTTCAAGTGTTGATTTCTAGTTTAATTTCATGCTGGCCTGAGAACTCCCTTTGTATTTTTTTTTTTCTTTTAAGTGTGCTAAGGTTATTTTCTGGCCCAAATGATGAATATTCCAGGTTATTAATAAGGTGAGAGAAATGTTTGTGGTCATGATGGGATGTTCTGCAAATGCCAACCTGTTTCTGCCAGGTTCGTTTGTGGCACTGTGTGGGTGACTCCTATTCTTTCTGGTCTTCTGCCTACTTGTTAAGTACTTGGGTCAGAGCATTGATATCTCCAGCTAGAACTGTGGCTTTGTCTATTTCTCCTTTCACTTCTATCAGGTTTAGTGTCATGTACCTTTGTGCCTTACTTTGTTTTTGTTTGTTTGTTTGTTTGCTTGTTTTGAGACAGAATCTCACCATCTTGCCTCCAGTAGCGTGTCATGACATCATAGCTCATAGTAATCTCAAACTCTTGGGCTCAATCAATCCCTTAACTCAGCCTCCCAAGTAGCTGGGAGTACAGGTGCTCACCACAATGCCTGCTGTTCTTTTTAGAGATGGGAGTCTTGTTCTTGCTCAGGTTTGTCTCAAATTCATGAGCTCAAATGATCCCCCCTCCACCTCCCAGCCTTGCCCTCCCAGAGTGCTAGGATTACAGGCCTGAGCCACCGTGCCCAGCCCTGTGTCATGTACTTGCAGCTCTATTAACAGCATTGGTTCCATACACCCAATTACCTAAATAGGATCATTTTTTTTTTTTTTTTTTTTTGTAGAGACAGAGTCTCACTATATTGCCCTCGGGTAAAGTGCCGTGGCGTCACACGGCTCACAGCAACCTCTAACTCTTGGGCTTATGCGATTCTCTTGCCTCAGCCTCCCAAGCATCATTCATTTTCTTGAAGGATTGAGGCTTTCTTGTTAAATAACTTGTCCCTTTATCTCCGATATTATTTTTGTTCTGAAGTTTACTTTATCTGATAGTAACAAAGCAATTTCAGCTTTCTTTTGATTATTGTTTGCTTTGTATATCCTTTTCAGCCTTTTACATTTAACCTATCAATAGTTTTATATTTAAAGCAGTTTTCCTAGAGATGGAAAGTAGTTGGGCTTGCTTTTTTATCAATTTGACAATCTCTGATTTTGTAACTGGGACTTTTAGAGCATACATATTTAAGATGATTGATTTGGTTGAATTAAAATGGATCTTCTGTCTCTGGTCAGTTTGTGTGATCTTTTTTTCCCTTTTTCTCTGCCTTTTCTTAGGTTGAATGTTCATTTTTTATTATTCCACCGTGTATTCATTTTAGACTATTTTTTTTTTTTTTAGTGGTTGCCTGGAGTTAATAGTACACTTCTGAAATTAATCATACCCTATCTTCAGATAATAGTATATTGTTTCATGTGAATAAGGTCCTTACAAGAGTGTACCCTCAGCTCCTCCTTCCCAGTCTCTACTATTGTTGCCACTTATTTTACTTATATACAGGATATGCCACAATTTCTGCTTCAGACAATTAGTTATCTTTCAGGGAATTAGAAACAAGAAGGAAAAAACACTTACTTACCTTAGTTTATTCCACGTAGAACAGTCTTCCTTTCCCTGTGTGGACTGGTGTCCACCTGGTGCCATCTTCCTCTCCCTGCAGAGCTTCCTTTGATGTTTACAGTCGTGCAGGTCTGCCGGGAATACCTGCTCTCCACTTTAGTTTGTTCAGAAAGTCCTTATTTCTCCTGTGTTTCTGAATGATATTTTCACTGGATATAGAATTCCATGTTCACTTTTATTTCTTTACCTTTTTAATCCTTGCCAATACAATTCTTCTGCCACCCACATACTCCCCAGTTCTTCTTTTCAGTGGGAAAGAGGTTAGTGGATTGTAATTATACTATAGTTTTAAAAGAGAAAAACATAAATAGGAACTCACGTGATGATTTTATTATCTATTTTAGGTTACATCAAGTACTCAAAGTGTTATTGTTTATTTTGTTTGCAGTTTTTCAGAGCACGATGCTTCTTAAAGCCATCCCAGGACGCAGTCCAGGCTTTCTCTTGCACGTCTCTCAGTGGAAAGTGGTTTCTCTCCTTCCCCCTTTCTCATTTCTTCTGCTGCAACCATGCGGTCCATTCTTGATTTTTTTCATTTCACATTATAAAATGCATCTTGCCACTTAGCCTTTCCTCAGTGACAGAAGGTGATGGTCTTTCCCTCTTTCTTGCGGTTCTGTTCCTTGCATTGCTCACAACCTGAGTAATGAGATTTCTCCTACAAGAACCGTGTGTCTGCACTTTGTCTCCACTGTTCTTCTAAACTAGTGAGTAAAGGACGTAGCTGTTCACAGCCACAACTTCCATCGGCCAGAACAATAGTTTTTTCCACTATTTGTAGGACCTCCTTGTAAATCCATAACATCCACAATACCGACCAGCTCTGTCCACTCTTCCCATAAGCTTTGTGTGTTCCAAAATAGCTGCTTGTTTTTCAAATTGAGCAGGAAACTTCACCCTATAGCCAGTAATTGATTGTGTTCAGGGGCCAAAGAATGGACTCAGCATTGGCACTAACCTCTTGCCATGGAATGAGAGGCACATCATTTTCCGGTCACATTGAGGGGCACATAAGAATATTCCTGAACTTCTTTCTTTTTCACATCACTTGGACAATCCTTCCTAGAACCCATAAGTGTTCCCGTCATGTGTATTTTCATTTTATGCAATTCCTGACAAAGTCGAGGGCTTGTGTAGCCCTGGTCAGTGTGTCTATGAGCCACTCTTATGTGCTCAGAACTTGTGCCAGATGAATCCCTATGGAGACATAAAGGCCCAATCAGGACAATCAGACCTGCCGGTGTTTTTAGTATTGAGCACATGGGATACTTGCTTTTCATTGCGATACTATGTACTGGGAAGCATGTGCTTCAACTCCATCCAGGCAAATAGAAGAGATGTAAAATCTCTTTTTTATTTATTACAATACCATGAATAGTACTCCCTGGTATACATACACCTCAGTTTATTAATCCAATTATTGGTGCATGGGCACTTGGGTTGCTTCCAGGTATTGGCCATTGCAAATTGAACTGCTGTATATGAAAACAGTTAAAAATGACTACACACCCACATAAGAAAAAACACAAGTACATTCAGTGTGAGTAGGAGGGAGGAGGGCAAGGGGAGGAGGGAGGGGATTGGTAAACTGGCACCTGTATGTGCACACTGGAAGGGTTTACAGCACACACCCTGGATGAAGGGCTCAACTACAACTTGAACTTTGCCTTAGAAACCCAAACAATGTAGCATAACCATTTGTACCCTCATATTAACATAAAATTTAGGTAATTATTTAAATTTTAAATATAAAATTTAAACATGTTTTAAAAATAAAATATGTTTCCTATTGGGCAGCAAAGAACTAAACATAAGAGAAAAATCCATCTCTGTTGCTGTCTTGCCATAATAGGGAGGGTGGGAAAACAAACATTTTCTGAATCACACAGGCAAAAGTTTCACAGGCCACACTTCGTCGGCTTCTTCAGACTGCAGCACTTGAATTGAATCCTCCCTGTGAAACCTCCTGTGCTTGTATTTGTAGCCATATTACTTACTGGTACATAAAGTTCTTCAAATTTACTGACAATTTCTTCACTAACAGTAATTGGGTACGTACAAATGCAGCATCCAAAATATTTGGAAGAAAATGGAGACAAGAGAAAACCTCTTTCAAGAATGGGGTTTGGTCTAACCAACCTTCAGATAAATAGTCAACTAATTGTACCTTCAAATTCAGAGCCACAGCTGCCACATTGAGTACTTTGTTAGAGGAGTCACCTTCTGTATTTTTTCCGCTGTGTACATATTTGTGGAGGCCTCAATTTTACCAATAAGCTCATTTGAGAAAAAGAGCTCGAAATATTCAAGTTCAGTTTCTGGCCAAGCGCTTTGAGGAAGGGTGAATCCCTGTCACGTGACAGAGTATGAACTTCATGAGATCACCGTCACCATCACCACAAACCTTCCCTCTACTTGTTACAGGATGAGTATCATCGTCTCTTTCTTTTTCACCACAGCTTGAGGTTCACTGGAACTGGTGTCCCTGCAAACAGGAAGGGGGTCACGCTCACTTTTGTCACTAAACTCTCCTTCAACCTCACTGTCCTCATAACTCCACGTTGCAATATCACAGTCCCTTCCACGCCTCCTCCCTTTCACGTTCCTCCAAGCACAACTGGGGAACAACCCTGATCCCCTGTTCAGGCCAGGCCACGGCCTGCGGGGAGGCAGAGCACAGCCCGCGCTGTCTGGTGGCTGCGGTCCTTCCTCCTCCACCGGGAAACGCGGCAGACAGGCTCCCAGGGCAGGGCAGGGGAGCAAACACAACAGCAGCGTGAAAGTGTGAGATGTCTTCCGGCATCGGAGGGGAAAACGCAAGTCATTATGTCCAGCATGTCCGACATGGGGTCAGAAAGGGAGGCCACCAGGAAAGATGACGGGAGAGGCAGGGACGGCGTAGGTCTCTCGGGGGGAGAGGACGAGTGACAACCAGTGTTTATGGAGAAACACTCCGACCGGGCACTGTGGTGACTGACTGGCAGAGCCGGGGTCCCAGGAGAATGGCCGGGCTGAGCGGGTTCCAGAGAGGATGGGGCCCCTCTACAGCCCACACAGCTCACTATTTGTGAACCAGACAAGTCACAGCATCTTTATTTGGGTGTCCTTGGGAACACGTGAGGAGCTGAGAGGAGATTGACAGTCACCCTGGAGGTCTGAAGCGTCTGACAGGCTTGGGGAAGCCCACATTCCACATTCCCTTCCTTCTCACATCGTTCTGTTGAGACAGACCAGGTGATGAGCCTCTATGTTCCCCCCACCAGCTCACTTGCCTCAGGAGGGGATATTCTGCACAGACTTTGCATACATGATTTCCCCAGAAGCCAAATGATCTGATAATTTAACAAAGCCGATTGCAGCCTTTTACTTTCTCTGAACCTGAGCTTGGACTAATGAGGGACATGAGAGGAGGACACTGGCACAGCAATCTCAGGCCTGAAGCTCCAGCAGAGAGCAGGTCTCATTGGCAGGATGTGCACTCATGGGAACCCCCCTGGGGGCTGGCAAGTGTGCAGCCTCAGAGCTCCAGGCTTGCTGCCACCCCTGCCCTGGGGGTCCTTGTCACCCTGGCTTCCTTCTGCCCAGAATGCGTCCTGGACGTCTCCTGTGGTCACCCAGACGGTGGATCCCCCAGACCCACCTCCTTCAGAAGTTGCCCTGATCCCTCAACAGCAGGTGGCCATGGGCAGCACTGTGCGTGTCTGTCCTTTGTACCTGTGAACAGGTGGCTGTACTGTACCCAGATAGGTCCCTGTCTCATCTTCCCAGCTGAGCAGCAAGGTCTTCACAGTGTGGACATCTGTGTCTGATCCATCTCTGGGAGCCCAGCAGGCCTTGACCAGGTGGCCGGCATGTGGGCTGCCCAGCGAGGAAACCACAGGTGCCGAGGCAGGAGGTGTGTTGGCATCTGTGGCAACGGGATGACTCAGTGTGTGTAGTGGGGAGGACGGGCTGGGGTGGGAGAAAGGTCAGTGGGGGCCAGGACACGGGGGGAACTGAAAGCCGACTGAGGAACTGGGACTTGTCCTGAAGGGGAGAGAGCCAGGGGGGATGTAAGGACAGCAGCACAGGCTGAATACTAATTGGCCTGTGAGACACAAAGAAATTCTACTCCAGAGGACAAAGAGACCCATAGGACTCCCACCCTGTCCTCAGATCCTTCTTACTTCCCCTGGTCCCGCACTCTTGGGGTGCAGGAGAGTCATCTCCCTCACTATTATAGTGGTCAGGGCTGCTGTATGTTAAAGACTGTGCACACCAGTCCGTGAACCAGAGCTGGGGCCTCCTGGACCTTCCTTAGGTTATTAGGACCCCATGAGGCATCTCCTTCATGGGTGTCTGACACTTCAGATCCATTTCTACCATGGACATACAGGGGTCCTGGGAAGCTGGAACTTGCCGTATGATACCTGCCCTTCCCAACACCCCTACATTCCTCAGGGCTACGGTCTAATGGAATACATCCTCCCTTTGACCCCAGGACGTCGGGCTGGCGCAGAAGCAACCTTTACCTTTGGCTGGCTGAAAAGCCACACCACTCAGGCCTCTTAGAGGGACCCCTCCATGCCAATGTTATAAAAATGAGAAAAGATCAAGTGCTGCACTATTCAGTCATAGACCACCGCAGGACAAGTGGCTCCCAAGGCACTTTGGGGACCACCGTCAGGTCACTCTTTGACTCCCTAAACAGTTTAGTTCACAGGACTTTGTCATCCTACTTAGGATAATCAACACAGGTCAGCAGGACCTCAAGTCCCCATTATTCCTTCTCAAGTTGTTAACCAAGTGACATCAGCGTGGGGAGGCCTACACAGTGTGTGTGTCTCTGCACTGCACATGGCCCAGAGATTCTTGTGTGGGTGTTGGGATGATCTTGGTAGTTCCCTCAAGGCCCCTTTCCACTGAGTGCTTCTCATTCACTCCGAGGACTACTCTGCTCCTGCTGCAGGATACACCAGGGTGTGCACAGCCCCAGCTGTGCAGCGAGGAGACAAAACAGCAAAATACCCAGGACTCAGCTTTCTAAAGTGAGCTTTATTTGTCTTGATTTGGAAGAAACAGGAGTTGACTGAGACCCATCTCCCCTCCCCCATAGAGGATCAGGGAGGGAACAAGTGTCAAGGGTCACAGTCTAGACTCAGAGGTCATCACGGTCGAGACTCCAGGCTGTGCTTCAGCTTGGTCTCTGTGGCCAGGTGTCCTCTGCAGGCCGCAGGCTGCTTGTCTGGCCCCCCACCCAGCTGGGAGTCCCCACCTGCCAATCTCCCACAAAGTGTTTCAGGATCGTGAGAGCTTAGGGCCTTCTTGCTCTCCAAGGAGACATATGAAGTGGACTCTCAGGTATATTGAAATGTGCCCTACATTCTCCTTAACCTGGTCACCCTGCTGTACAACAGATGTCAGGGTTTATTCCTGTCTTAAACTTTGTTCCCAGTGACCAACCCCCCCATCCATCCCCATCCCCCCCCAACACCCTATGTCACAATCAAAGTACTTCTATGAGGTCAGCTCTTCAGAGGTGACACACCAGTGACAGCATGGTGTATCTGCCGTCAGGGATGGGGGTGTTAGCTTCATGTCTCCATTCCACACACACCTGAACTTCAACTTGTACCCCATACATGAACACACTACACACAGAAAACAATATAATTTCTTTATTGAAAATTTAATGAAACCATAAAAAGGAGGAAGCGTGGCTTGATGGCCCCACACTCTCCTCAGTGCCTCAGCCTCAGGTCTCCAGGTTGGTTACAGGCACCACCTTGTTTCGGTGGCGGAACTTTTTTGCCAGTGGGCGGCAGAACTTCTCGCAAATGAAATTCACAATCCTCCTAGCGCATCCTGGCCGGCCCTGGCCCGCTGTAGTGGTGTCGTTCTCCTGTACCTGCCCAGCCTGGAGGGAGTGCTTTTGGCTGGGTCTTCCCTCAGAGCTGGAGGTGTCTCCTCCTGGGTCTCCACTGGAGCTGGGGGAGGGAGAGGACATGGTGCCAGAACTGGGGGTAGGACTGAGACTGAAGTCTTCTACTAGGGTGGTGGTCTCTAGTGGGGTGGCAGTCACTGGCTTATGTGGCCTCATGTTGTCATCCTCAGACTGCATCCAGGGGTCTTCCATCATTTGGCGGATGGTGAGCCTCTTGCTGGGGTCAGGGGTTAGGATCTTACTGAGAAAGTTCTTTAATTTGGGGGTGGTGAAAGCAGGTGCTACATAAGTCAAAGTTTCTCCTTTCTTAAACTCCCATGCACTATATGGGAGTTTCCCAGAGGCCATGGAATGGAGGATGATCCCAAGGCTCCGAATGTCTACCTCTCTTCCGTCATTCTGCTGGGTCCCATGAGACTTTCTGATGGTTGTGGAAAGGCCAAAGTCAGCTACTTTAACATTATTTTGTGAATCGAGTAAAATGTTGTCCGGTTTTAGGTCCCTGTGTGCGATGCCCTTTTGGTGAAGGTAGTCCACGGCATTCAGTATCTGTAAGAATATGGCTCGGGCCTCCCCCTCCTCCATCTGGCCAACTGTCTCTATTCTATGAGCAAGGTCTCTGCCACCTGCGTACTCTAGGATTAAGTACACATCATCCTTACCCTCTATGACCTCCAGCAGCTTGATAATGTTGGGGTGGTCCAGGCTCCTCATGATCCTTGTCTCTGAAGACACACATATGAAGCCAAAATCACGGTATCTGTTCATGATCTTGACTGCCACCTCAGTCCCAGTTGGAATGTGCCGGGCCAGCTTCACCTCACCGAAGCCACCCCGACCAAGGGTCTGTAAGAGCTCATAGTCCTGGAGGACCTCCTTGTCCAGGGACACAGAGGACACCCCAGGTGCCATGGGGAGCCTGACTACACTAACTACGCTAGATAAGCTAAACTAAATAACTAAACAACAACAACAACAACAACTAATACTATGCTACAAACACTAACAAACTATAATAACTGGGGCACTAAATATGCTAACACTACTAATGAAAGCTAACTAGGATAAAAATAATATGTGAACTTATACTAATAAAACAAATAACATTATGCTAAGAAGACTATGTACACTATGCTAAACTACTCACTGGGATAACTGCAAGCACTACGATCAAGGAAACACGCTATCTGAGGTCAAGTCCACAGGTCACTGAAAGAAGCTTCCTGGGCTGTAAGGACCAAAGACCCAGGCTCATAGAGGAGCTTATATAGGTTTTGGCCTCAATGGCTCTCTATGAGGTCAGAGGCAGGGGGAAATGGACCAATCAGGGCTGGGGATCACACTGGGTGGAGTTTTTTTCCTTATATGGATGCAAAAACATTGAGGTTTTGTCCTCATTGGCTTTTTATGAAGACAGAGGCAGGGGGGGAATGGTCCAATCAGGGCTGGGGATAACATAGGGTGTTTTTTTTTTTTTTTTGTTTCTTTTATGGGCATAAAAACATGTTCCTCTTGAAAGAGAAACAAGTGCTTCCGGTTGAATGGGTTACAGAAATTGATATTTTGTTCATTAGAAATTAAAACCAGTACAATATTTCAGTTGCCTTTTCACTTATAGTTTGAAAATCTGGAATAACTTTAGCTCACTAAGACATTATTCTTAGTAAAGCATCATAGGAATGGAGAAGCATTAATCCTATGTATCAATTTTGATATGAGGACAATTAATGACAATTAAGGTTTTGGGGGGGAAACAGAGGGAAGGAGGGAGAGGGGTGGGGCCTTGGTGTGTGTCACACTTTATGGGGGCAAGACATGATTGCAAGAGGGACTTTACCTAACAATTGCAATCAGTGTAACCTGGCTTATTGTACCCTCAATGAATCCCCAAGAATAAAAAAAAAAAATCTTTATAAACAGATTCTTAAGAAATGACAATACCAGAAGCTGCTTTTATTACTGTACTAATAAATTCAAAATTTGTTAAAAAAAAAAAAGAAAATCTGGAATAAATTTAGCTCATCATGTCTATATGGGAAATACTGAATTTCTTTTTAAGTTCTGATTGGTGTCGGAATGATGCTGCAAATAGCTGCCATCATGATGTTATACAAACGTGTCCTGGGGGGTGTGATACATCTGGGGAGCTAATTTTCCCATAAAATTGATCAGAATTCTAATCAAAAACCTTAAGAGACCAGAAGTTAGTGGGTTGAAATAGTCAAAGTCATTAGAAAAAGTAATACCTGTAACCCAAGAGTCCATTATCCATCAAAGGGTGCTTCAAATATGGGGAAGAAATTAAGACACTGACATAAATGAAAGCTGATGAGCAGCAGCCCTGCCCTACAATATGAGGAGTCCTTCTGATTGGAAAGAAAGAACATTAGACAGGAACTCAAAGCTTGATGAAGAAATAAAGATGTCTGGTAAAGGCAAATACATTGACAGTTATAAAGCCTAGTACTATTTTTGTCTTGCACTTTACTTAAGAGACAAACATATCAAAAAAGGCTATTGTGAGTGGATGTCTTGGACACATGTAATGTGGAGACACCAATAACCGAAAGAGCAATTAGGTAAGAGAAAGAAATAAAAGACACTCAAATTGAAAAGGAAGGTGTAAAGTGATCGGTTTGCAAATGACATGATCTCACAGGTAGAAAACACGTAAGATTCCATAAAAGCAGTGTAACAACCAAAGCAAATTTATCAAAGTTTCACACATATGGAATCTCAAGGGACCACAAATAGAAAAAACAATCTTGAAAAAGTATAAACTTGGAGGTCTTACACTTCCTGTTTTCAAAACTCATTACAAGCTCCTGAGTTCAAAACAGGGTGGTACTGGTACAGACAGATGTAGAGAGCACTGGAAGAGAACACAGAGCCAGAAATCAACCTGCTCCTGGATGGTTCAATGATTTTACAAGAGTGCCATGAGCGCCCAATGGGGAAAGGACAGTCTCTTCAGCAAATGGTACTGGGATGACTGGACATGCCTATGCAGGAGAATGAAGATGGACCCTGACGTGACTACATACACAAGAATTAACTCATAGTGAATTGAGGACTTAAATGTTAAGGGCCGAAACTTTGAAACTCCTGGAAGAAACCAAAGGAGGAAAGGTTCAGAACAACGGATTTGGCATTGATTTTTTTTTTGCGTATAACACCAAAAACACGGGCTATATATTTAAGGTAGGTAAACAGGACCACATCACAATCTGAATACTGGGCTGGGCTCAATACTTACCCCTCTAATTCTGGCATTCTGGGAGGCTGAGGTGGATGAATTGTTTGAGCTCAGGAGTTCAAGATCAGGCTAAGCAGGAGGAAAAAATGCCCACAATGCCAATCTCAAAAATAGCTGGGCTTTGTGACAGTCTCCTGTACTCCCAGCTACCTAGAAGATGGAGGGAAGAGGATCACTTGAGCCCAATGGTTAGAGCTTGTTGTGTGCTATGATTCCATGGCATTGTATTCAGTGTGACAAAGTGAGACTCTGGCTGAAAATGAAAAAGGAAAAAACAGTAAAATCTCTGTGTATCGAAGGACACAAGGGCAACCTATGTAATGGGAGACAATACCTTTACTTCATAACCCCGATTAGGGGTTCACATCTAGAATTTATAGAGAAATCCCATATGTTGACAACAATAAAATAAATAACCCAATTAAACAATAGCCAAAGGACCTGCAAAGATATTTCTTCAGAGGTGATATGCAAATGCCCAACACACTCATGAAAAGATGCTCCACAGCACTCATCATCAGAGCACTGCAAAGCAAAACCTCAAGGAAAACCCACTAACACTCCTTAGGATGGCACAAATCCTTAACACATAACCACAGTATGGTGGTTCCTCAGAAAGTTAAACAGGATTCCATGTGAAAGCACAGTCTCAAAGTGGTATTAGTCCCCCCATGTTTCTAGCAGCGTTATTCACAATCGCTGGCAGGTGGAAGCAACCCAAGTGTTCATCAAAGATGAGCAGATAAACCAAATGTGGTCCATACACACACTGGAATGTTATTCAACCATACAATGGAGGGAGATTCTGACTCATGCTTCCATGTGTATGTACCTCAGGGACACTGTGGTACATAGTGTACATAGTTACACTGTGGTACATAGTTACAGTGGTACATTTACATTACAAGTACAATTACACAGTCTCAAAGGTACAGATTGTGTAATTGCTCTGGACACAGGAAGTAGAAAGGTGGTTGTGCACGGAGGAGGGGAGAGAATTGGGGAGTTGATATTTATTGAGGAGAGCTTCAGTTTTATAATATGAATTGTGTAGATAAATGGTGGTGACAGTTGCACCTCAATGTGAATGTAAGTCACACCACTGAACTGTTCACTTAAAAGGTGTATTTTATCGGGGCGGTGCCTGTAGCTCAGTGAGTAGGGCGCCGGCCCCACGTACCGTGGGTGGCGGGTTCAAACCCGTCTCCGGCCAGACTGCAACAAAAAATAGCCGGGCATTGTGGTGGGCGCCTGTAGTCCCAGCTACTCGGGAGGCTGAGGCAAGAGGATCGCCTGGGCCCAAGAGCTGGAGGTTGCTGTGAGCTGTGACGCCATAGCTCTCTATCGAGGGCAAGGGAGTGAGACTCTGTCTCAAAAAAAAAAAAAATCTTATCACAAAAAATCTTAATCAATCTTATCACATTTTATCACAATCAAAATGAATTAGGTTTCAAAACGTAATCAAAATTTTGATGGAAAATAAAGGCAGGAATATAGGGCAACTGTTAGCAGCAGTTTCCATTGATGGAACCACTTTGAGAAAGGTGTTTGGCAGTAACAATGCATGCCCTATGACCTGGGAGTCTCATTTCAGGACACACCCAAGAGAAACTCCTAAGTGGGCCCCCAGAAGGAAGGTGCCCAGATGTTCTTAGCAGCCCTGTGGATCAGAATTCCAGACTGGAAGGAACGGAAATGTGCACAGTGGCAGGGTCAGTCTACTGCCCTGTATCCACACAATGGCATAATATATGGAAATGTGCATGGGGACGTGCAATGCGTGACAGACGAGGAAGCTTGTGAATGATATGGAGCTGAGGAAGCCAGATACGGAAGAGTTTAGCTGCAGCATCAAGCAAAATTAGGCTTGTGCTGGTAGAAGTCAGGGTAAGGGTTTCTCTGGGGGAGGGGATAGACATCAGATGGGTCTGCAAGAGACTTTGGGGTGCTGAGAATCTGCTTCCTAAACTGGGTACTGGGATACAGGGTGTGTTCAATATGTGGCAAAAAATATAAGTTGTATATTCATGTGAAGTATACTTCAAATTAAAAATTTTTAGTATAAAGTCATCAGACTGTCCATCAAGCCTAGGATGAAAGAGGGACCTTGAGTCTGTCCTGCCTGGTGCACCAAGGGCAAGTTCAAGGTGACCACGTGGTTCTCCCCTTGGTGCAGGGAGGCTGCCACCGGCTCTATACACTGCAGCTGCGTCAGAGTGAGAGCCGAGGCCCAGGGCTCCAGCACACTCCTGGTGAGCTACAACAACGGCCTTGTCCACCTGAGTGCCAGGATCACCATTGCTGCCTACCTGCCCCTCAAGGGGAGCCAGGGCCCTGCCCTTCACCACACACCCTGCCCACTTCTTCTCTAATGCAAGCTATTCATGTGCTCTGAGAAATTTATAAGAAAACCCTGATAGCTTTGGGCACTCCTCCTTCTGCCTGTGACTTTCTGGCTGAAAGCAGGATCTGATATAGAGGAGCAGAGAACAGTGGGTGCTGACATCCACATGCCCACATGGGACAGCCTTGGTGGGCTTTGCAGGGCACTGACCTGCCCGGCTGTCCTGACCATGGCAGGAGTGTGGGCTCCAAAGGCTTGGAAATGTTTCCAACAGCGGTCAGGACAGGGGGGCCTTCCTGGTTCACTCCAGTCCCCTTCAGAATCCCCACAGACAACGAGAACTGGACAGTGGCCTTTGGAGTGTTAGATTCTGAGGCCTCCACAGACCTGGGTCCAGGGTGGATTCTGCCCCTTGCCCCATGTCTTCCATCCCTCTTCCCATGTGAGGAGGGAGGTGGCTGTGGCGTGTGCAGTGTGGAGCACATGGGCTCACCTCCAAACCAGCCCCGAGGCTGCATCTGGGTCTGACACACAGCAGCTCTGTGCTCTGGCTCATTTAACTTTTCTGGGCCTCCTGGTCCTCTCCTGTAAAGTGGGGCTCAGGCTGCAGCTACTTCATAGGCTGTGCTGAGGACTACTGAGCTAATAAATGGAGTGGGTGTAGAAAGCAGCCTGGGAAGTAGTGAGTGCTCAGTGAGGGTTAGTCATTAACACATGAGGACAAAGACCTGGGCCTCGCCCCCAGGGTGGTTGTGGAGGCTTCTTACAAGGGCTGCCGCACAGCAGGCTGGTGAATGGACCTGCTCTTCCTGTCTGAACCCTGCCTGGTCCTCTAGAGGCTCAAAGGGGTGAGCTGGTGGGTGTTCCTGCTCCCGGGGGCACCCCCAAACTCCCAGCTGGAATAGGCAGCCCTCACATTTCCTGCCACCCAGAGTCAGACAGTGCTGGTCCCCATAGTGTGTGATGTTTGTTTCTCCCTCTGTCCCATTAGAGGCCAGCTCGGTGACCTTAGGACCTTTCCTCTCTACACCTGTATACATGGGCCCAGTGCCTGATACAGAGCAGAGACCAACCAAGGGTGGTTTTGTTCAGGGTGAATGAGTGAGGAAATGTGCCCACGGTCACCCAGTAGGGCTGAAGTCAAGGCCTCTTGACCCCACAGCAAACTCAGCAGACCCTAGCAGGTGTCTGCTGTGAGCAGAGGCCTGTCCTGGTCCTCCAGCCCAGCCATCTGGTTATGCATCATGTGTCTGTGAGACCTCCCTGTCTCTGCTCTGGGCCAGGAGATGCCCCAGAGCAGAAAACACAGAAACCTTCATCCCTTGACCTGACACTCCAGGAGAGAGAGAGAGAGACAGAGAGAGAGAGAGAGAGAAAGAGATAGATAGATAGGGAGATAGGCCACAACCTGGTGATAGAAATCCCAGCTAGGCCAGCAGGCATTTTTGGCAACACCCTGCCACACCTTCAGAGCCACAGACATTTTCAGCAGCACCCTGGGGAGGGGGATCTTCAGGGCCCTTCCTGGCTGCTTGGCTGGAGCAGCAGAGGCCAAGCTTGAGCTCACTGTTGCTCTCTTGGATGTAAGGGTCAGAAAAAGGTAGATGTGTCCCTTCCCATGGTGGCTTCCTGAGTGGACAAATATAAGGATGAGTTAAGTCAACTTACTGGGAACAAACCCCTAAATGACGGGGCCTTAACCAATAGAGAAGTTGATTTCTCTGTCACGTGTGACGTTTCACAGAGGAGTAGTTTGGCTGCTCCTTTTTCTTTTCAATTTGAACTTTTATCTTAATCATTTTCTTCATTCTGTTTTTATGGTTTAATTTGCTCCCATTCTCTGAGTTTCTTAAAGTAGAAGCTTAGGATGCTGAGACTTTTCTTTTTCCCTAAGAAAAACCTGTAACATTGACTATTTCCCTAAGGAGTTTGCTTTGGCCACATCCTCCTAATTCTTAATGTAGTATTTTCATTTTCATAAAGTTAAGTTTATATTTTTTAATTTGCCTTGAGACTTCTTCTTTGACCAATGTGTTATTTGGAAGTGTGTTTTCTAATTTCCTAATATTTGGGGAATTTTAGAGTTTTGTTTCATGTATTGATTTCTAGTTTAATTTCGTTCTGGCCTGAGGACTCCCTTTATATTTTTCTTTTTCTTTTAAGTTCGCTAAGATTGTTTCCACCCCAAATAATGTCTGTCTGTCTGGATGAAGACAGGTTCTAGGTTATCAATCAGGTGAGAAATGGTAATCATGGAATGCCCTGCAAACGTCAACCTGTTTATGCCAGGTTCGTTTGTGGCAGTGTGGAGGTGACTCCTATTCTCTCCTATTCTGCCTACTTGTTAACTACCTGGGTCAGAGCACTGATATCTCCAGCTAGAACTATGGCTTTGTCTATTTCTCCTTTCACTTCTATCAGGTTTTGTGTCGTGTACTTGAAGCTCTGTTATCAGCATTGGTTCTATATACCCAATAACCTAAACAGGATCATTTATTTTCTTGGAGAATTGAAGCTTTATTATTACACAACTTGTCCCGTTACCTCTGGTATTTAGTTCGTTCTGAAGTTTACTTTATCCGATAGTAACAAAGCGACTTGAGCTTTCTTGTGATTACCTTTTGTTTTATATATCCTTTTCAGCCTTTTACATTTGCCCTATGAATGATTTTATATTAAAGTGGTTTTCCTAGAGATAGAATGTAGGTGGACTTGTTTTTTTTTTATCAATTTGACAATCTATGATTTGTAACTGGAAAATTTAGAGCATACGTACTTAATAGACGATTGATTTGGTTGAATTAAAATGGATCTTCTGTCTCTGGTCAGTTTTTTTGATCTCATTTTCCCTCTTTTTCTGCCTTCTCTTAGGTTGAATGTACAGTTTTTATTATTCCACCTATCTTCATTACAGTCTTTTTTTTTTTTTTTTTTTTTTTTAGTGGTTGCCTGGGGTTAACAGTGCACTTGTGCAACTAATCAGAGATTTTCTTCAAATAAGAGTATATTGTTTCATGTGAATAAGGTCCTTACAAGAGTGTATCCTCAGCCTCTCCTTCCTATGCTCTCTACTGTTCTTGCCGTATATTTTACTTATATGTAGGCTATGCCACAATTTCTGCTTTAGACAGCTATCTTTTAAGGAATTAAAAACAAGAAAGAAAAAGTACTTACTTTACCTTAGTTGATTCCACGTAGAACAGTTTCCTTTCCCTGTGTGGACTGCTGTTCCACCTGGTGCCATCTGCCTCCCCCTGCAGAGCTTCCTTTGATGTTTACAGTCGTGCAGCTCTGCTGGGAACACATGCTCTCTTTATTTCGTTCATAAAGTCTTTATTTTTCCTGTGTTTCTGAATAATATTTTCACTCCATATAGAATTCCATGTTCACTTTTGTTTCTTCAAACTTTTTAACCCTTGCCAAGCCATATTTTCTGTCACCTGCACACTCCTCATTTCTTACTTATTTTTGAATTACTGATAATTATACTACAGTTTAAAAAGAGAAAAATGTAAATATGAACTCCCCTGAGGATTTTTTGTCTACCTTAGGTTATATAAAATAATTTACGTGTTTTTTTTTATATTTTTATATTATTTTTAGTGTGGCAGTTCGTGAAACCATCTGCAGAGTAAAGTCCAGACTTCCTTTTGCAGGTCTCAGGGTAGACAATGGTTTCTCTCCTTCCACTTTTCTCATTTCTTCTGCTGCAAACCATGCAATCCTTTGTTCTTTTTTTTTTTTTTTTCATTTTGCATTAAAAAAATGCATCTTCCCACTTAGACTTTTTTCAGAATCAGAAGATGACATTCCTCCCCTCTTCCTTGAATTTCTGTTCCTCCCATTGTTTACAAGCTGAATAATGAGATTTCTTCTGTAAGAGAGGTGGGTCTGCACTTTTTTCTCCATATCCTTCTCATTTAATGAGGAAAGGATGTACTTGTTCACAACTATAGCTTCCACCAACCAAAAGAATAACTTTTTCCATCATTTGTAGGGCCTTTTTATAAATCTGTAACATCCACAGCTCTGTCCACCCTTTCCATAAACTTTGTTTATTCCAAAATAGCTGTCAAGTTTTCAGATTGAACAAGCTGTTTCTTCCTATTGCTAGTGATCGATTTTGTTTGAGGGCCAAGGAGTGTCCTCAGCATTGGCATTAACCTCTCGTTATGGAATGAGAAGCACATTATTCTTTTTTTTTTATTTTTTATATTTTGAAGCACATTATTCTTATATCACATTAATAGGCACACAATTCCTGTTCTTGAACTATCTTCTTTTTCAGATTACTTAGAAAATCCTTCCTAGAAGCTATAAATGTTCCTGCTACATGTATTTTCATTTTATGCAATTCCTAATAAAGTTGAGGGCTTGGGTATAACCTGTCATTATAGATAGGACATCCTGAACCACTCATATGTGCTTGCAAAACTTGTGCCAAATGAATCAATATTGGAGATGTAAATAGCAAATCAGGACAATAACACCTTCTGTTGTTGTAAAATATTGAGTACATTCCTCACTTTTCCATTTTTGTGATACTTACTAAGAATAATGTGTTTCAATTCCATCCAGGTAAATACAAAAGATGTAAATTCTCTATCTTTTTATGGCTACATAGTACTCCATGGTATACATATACCTCAGTTTATTAATTCAATCTCTCATTGATGGGCACCTGGGTCGCTTCCAGATCTTGGCAATTGTAAATTGAACTGCTCTATATGAAACCAATAGAAAAACAACTACATGCCCACATGAGAGAAAAATACAAGTATATTTAAATTGGGTGAAGGGGGAGAAAAAAAGAGGAAAGGGGAGGAGAGGGGGGATCGGTAAGCTCTCATCTATTATGCACAATGTAAGGGTAAACCCAAACACAGTAGCCTAATCATTTGTGCCCCCATATTAATATAAAATTATATGCATAAAATAAAATTTTTGCTGTAGGCAGAAAAAACAACAACAACACTTTCTGTTGCTGTCTTCCATAAGACGGAAAGTGGAAAAACAACCAGTTTCTGAATCACACAGGCAAAATTTGTAGGCCTCACTTTGCAGGCTTCCTCAGACTCTAGCACTTGAAATGAATCCTTCCTTTGAAACCTCCTGTGCTCTCATGTTTAACTACATTGCTTCCCAGTACTTAAATGTCTTCGCACGTACGGTCAGCACACTCACTAACATTCTTCACCCTGCTCCCTCAGGTACACGCAGTCCCTTGAGTTGTGACGGGAGAAACTAAAGGCAGCATCCAAAATATTTGGAAAAACAGGAGATGACAGAAAACATCCTTGAAGAATGGGGTTTGGTCTAGCCAATCCTCAGTAAAATAGTCAACTAACTGCACCTTCAAATTTAGAGCCGAGTTCAGTATTACCCCAAAGAATGCCCTCATTCCTTCTGATGAAACGTCCTTCCATGAACAGCGCATTGAGTATGTTGTTAGAGGAGTCACCTTCTGTATTGTTTCCACTGTGTACATATTTGTGGAGGCCTCAATTTTACCAATAAGATCATTTGATAAAAAGAGCTGGAAATATTCAAGTTCAGTTTCTGGCCAAGCGCTTTGGGGAAGGGTGAATCCCTGTCACGTGACAGAGTATGAACTTCATGAGATCAACGTCACCATCACCACAAACCTTCCCTCTACTTGTTACAGAATGAGTATTATCGTCACTTTCTTCTTCACCACAGTGCAGGTTCACTGGAACTGATGTCACTGCACACAGGAAGGGGCTCACACTCACTTTCATCACTAAACTCTCCTTCAACCTCTCTGTCCTCAAAACTCCATGTTGCAATATGACAGTCCCTTCCACGCCTCCTCCCTTTCACGTTCCTCCAAGCACAACTGGGGAACAACCCTGATCCCCTGTTCAGGCCAGGCCACGGCCTGCGGGGAGGCAGAGCACAGCCCGCGCTGTCTGGTGGCTGCGGTCCTTCCTCCTCCACCGGAAACGCGGCAGACAGGCTCCCAGGGCAGGGCAGGGGAGCAAACACAACAGCAGCATGAAGGTGTGAGATGTCTTCCGGCATCGGAGGGGAAAACGCAAGTCATATGTCCAGCATGTGCGACATTGGGTCAGAAAGGGAGGCCGCCAGGAAAGATGACGGGAGAGGCAGGGACCGCGTAGGTCTCTCGGGGGGAGAGGACGAGTGACAACCAGTGTTTATGGAGAAACACTCCGACCGGGCACTGTGGTGACTGACTGGCAGAGCCGGGGTCCCAGAAGAACAAGCAGGCTGAGCGGGTTCCAGAGAAGATTGGGCCCCTCTACAGCCCACACAGCTCACTATTTGTGGACCAGATAAGTGACAGTGTCTTTATTGGGTGTCCTTGGGGACACGGGAGGAACTGAGAAGAAATTTACAGATTTCACACTGGAGGTCTGAAGCATCTGACAGGCGTCTGACAGGCTTGTGTGACAGCGTCTCACATTCCACATTCCCTCCCTTCTGACATTGGTCCACAGATTCTGCTCTGGTGGTGATCCTTAAAGTCCCCTCCCCTAGCTACATTGCTTCAGAAGGGGATTTTCTGCAGGGACTTCACCCGCATGAGGTCGGGGAAGCCAAGTTACCTAATGAATTAACAAAGCTGATTTCAACCTTTTATTCTCCATGAACCTGAGCTTGGACTAATGAAGGACATGAGAGGCGGTCACTAGTGCAGCCAGCCCAGCCTGAAGCACCAGAGAAGGTCTCATCAGCAGAATGTCCAGTCATCAGAGCCCTCCTGGGAGATGGGTAAGTGTGCACCCATGGGGGTTGTCTTGGCAATGAGGAGGCTGGTCTAACCTTCAGGCTTGTTGCCACCTCTGCCCTGGGTGTCCTTGTAATCCTGGCTTCCTTCTCCCCAGAATACCTCCTGGACATCTCCTGTGGTCACCCAGGCAGTGGAGCCCCTGGACCCACCTCCTTCAAAAGTTGCCCTGATTCCTCAGCAGCAGGTGGCCATGGGCGGGGCTGTGCACGTCCATTTTTTTTATACCTGTGAACAGGTGGCTGTACATAGCTAGTTAGGTCCTTGTCTCATCTTCCCAGCTGAGCAGCAAGGTCTTCACAGTGTGGACATCTGTGTCTGATCCATCTCTGGGAGCCCAGAGGTCCTTGGCCAGGTGGCCGGCATGTGGGCTGAACAGGGAGGAACCCACAGGTGCAGAGGCAGGAGGTGTGATGCATCTGTGCCAAACTGGACGACTCTGTACATGTAGTGGGGAGGAGGGGCTGGGGTGGGAGAAAATTCAGCAGGGGCCAGGACACGGAGGGACCTGAAAGCTGACTGAGGAACTGGGACTTGCCCTGAAGGGGTTAGAGCTTGGGGGGGGGGAATTTAAGGGCAGCAACACTGACTGACCACCAATTGGGCTGCGAAGCACAAAGAAATTTCACACTGGGGGACAAAGGGGACCCACAAGGCTTCCACCCTGTCTCTAGCCCCTTCTTACTTTCCCTGGTCCTGCACTCTTGGGGTGCAAGAGAGTCATCTCCCTCACTGTTATAGTGGTCTGGGCCACTGCATGTTAAAGACTGTTCACGCCATGGGGCTGGTCCATGCACCAGGGCTGAGGCCTTTCTGGATTTTCTTCAGGTTTCGTAGAACCCCATGAGGCAGCTCCCTGATGGGTGTCTGAAACCACAGATCCATGCCTGCCATAGAAAGACAAGGACCCTGGGAAGCTGGACATTGTCTTATGAAAACCGCCCTTCCCACAGCCCTCCATTCCACTGGGCTGCAATCTCTTGGAATACATCCTCCCTCTGACCCACAGGACATCTGGCTGGCCCAAATGCACCCCTTCACTTCTGACTAGCTAAACGTTCACACTTCAGTCGGGCATTTTAGAGGGACCCCACTGTGCCAATGTCATAGAAAGGAGAAAAGATCACAGAGGAATGCGGTGCATCTTACAAGGGTACATGTGAAACTTAGTAAATGTAGAATATAAATGTCTTAACACAATAACTAAGAAAATGCCAGGAAGGCTATGTTAACCAGAGTGATGAAAATGTGTCAAACGGTCTATAAAACCAGTGTATGGTGCCCCATGATCTCATTAATGTACATAGCTATGATTTAAAATAAAAACATAAAAATAAAAAAAAAATACTTCCTGGAAAAAATAATTCAATGAAAATATTTAAAAAAAGAAAAAAAAAAAAAAAGAAAGTTCAAATGCTACACTATTCAGTCACAGACCAAAGCAGGACAAGGGACTCCTAAGGTGCTTTGGGGACCACAGTCAGGTCACGCTGACTCCCTAAACAGTCTGGCTCACAGGACTTCGTTACTCAGCATAACTAACACCAGCCAACTAGACCTAAAGTCCCCATCAGTCCTTCTGCAGATGTTAATCAGCTAATGTCAGTGTGGGGAGGCCACGCACGGTGTCCGTCTCTGCCCTGCACACAGCCCAGAGCCTCCTGTGCTGCTCTTGGGGTGACCTTGATAGTTCCCCCAAGGCTCCTTTCCACTGAGCATTTCTGATTAATTCCAAGTACTAGGCTGCTCCTGTTGCCTAAACCAGGGTGTGCACAGCCCCAGCTGCGCAGGGAAGATGCAAAGCAGCAAAATCCCCAGGGGTGGGAATTAGAAACCATCCTTGAGTGGGTAGAGTTTCAGTTTTACAAGTTGAGTTGTGTAGGTAAATGGTGGTGACAGCTGCACCACCCTTAACACCACTGAACTGTACACATAAAAGGTGCAAAGTGGGAGATTTTACATGATGTGTATTTTATCAGAATTAAAATCAATAAGATTTTAAAGTGTAAGTAAAGCATTGATGGAGGCTGGGTGTGGTGGCTGATGCCTGTAATCCTAGCACTCTGGGAGGCTGAGGCAGGTGGATTATCTCAGCTCAGAATTTTGAGACCAGCCTGAACAAGAAGGAGACCCTGTCTCTACTAAAAATAGAAAAACCAGCGGCATTTTGGTGGGTGCTTATCTTCCAAGCTACTGGAGAGGCTGAGGCAAGAGGATCACTTGAGCCCAGGAGTTTGAGGTTGCTGGAGATAGGATACACCATGGCACCCTGCCGAGGGTAACTGAGTGACCTCAAAAGAAAAAAAAAAAGAATTACCTCTATGCTCAAATGTAATCTAGCTCCTAGTTAAAAGTCCTCCCTTCTTCCTAGACCAAGGCTGATCTCATCCCTTGCTCTTTCTGGTCAACCCTTGGCTCTGATTTTGCGCTCCCCACGGAGTTTCCAGCTTTTCTTGTTTTTTGACAGGCAGGTAATCTTCCAGTTGAAAGCCACTACAACTCTGTGATGACAATTCATCGTGGACAGCCTTGCTTTTCAAGAATAAGGACTGTGCAGAGCTGCTTTTTTGTCCTGTGCCTTTATCTCCAGAGCCTTTGTAGAGTTTGTCCTGTTTAAGTTTCAAAACATAAAAGGTATTGTTCTCTGCCCTTCAGGTCTCTCAAAGATGAGAATACTTTTTATAACAGTGTAGTTGAATGAAATGCTTATTGGGGCAAAATATTTCTTGGATTTGGGGAATGAGCCCATGAAATAATGACAACCTTTTATGTGTTACAGCAGAACGGCTGTGCCATTTGTTGCCTCATCTGGGACACTTTTAAGTGTGAAAAGCGGAGCTACCAATAATTAATCTGGGGTAGCAGGTGCTGGTTAGTGTGCTGCTAATCTGCTTTAAGGAAGTCATCCCTAAATACAAAGGCTTAAATAAGATTTGACCTTAATTCTTTCACGTAATGATCCAGAGGCAAGTTTTAGATTGGGAGTGAGTCTTTTTGTATCTTTAGGTCCAAGGGATGCCCCATTTGTAACAAATTTGCAAAGAGCAGGAAGAGAAATGAGGGAGCTCCGCCCCCGGAAGGCGAGCAGTAGCTATTCTTATTCTTATTTATTTTTTTTTTTTGGTAGAGACAGACTCTCACTTTACCGCCCTCGGTAGAGTGCCATGACATCACACGGCTCACAGCAACCTCCAGCTTTTGGGTTTAAGCGATTCTCTTGTCTCAGCCTCCCGAGCAGGGACTACAGGTGCCACCACGATGCCCAGCTGTTTTTTTGGTTGCAGTTTGGCCGAGGCCAGGTTTGAACCCGCTACCCTCGGTATATGGGGCCAGCGCCCTACTCACCCGCTATTCTTATTCTTATTCTTATTCTTTTTGACACAAGGTCTCTCTGTCAGCAGAGCTAGTATGAAGAGCTGATCCTAGCTCACTGCAAACTCACATTCCTGGTTTCAAGTGATCCTATTGCCTCAGCCTCTCAAGTAGCTGTACAGGCTTGAACCATTATGCCGACCTGATTTTTCTGATTATTGTAGATCTGGGTATCTCACTATTGCTCAGGCTGGTCTCAAACTCCTGGCCTCAAGCAATCCTCCCACCTAAGCAGCAGCTTTTTAAGACCTCAGCTGGAAAATTATTTCATTCTGTGCCACTGGACAGAGCATGGAGATAAGGCCCCCCTG
This sequence comes from Nycticebus coucang, assembly GCF_027406575.1. Taxonomy (NCBI): domain Eukaryota; kingdom Metazoa; phylum Chordata; class Mammalia; order Primates; family Lorisidae; genus Nycticebus; species Nycticebus coucang. Next base: position 46,063,824 of record NC_069787.1, read on the forward strand.
GGTGCAAGGGAGGCTGATCTCTAACTGGTAGGCCTGGGACCAGGTAAAATTTGGGAAGGAGCTGTTGGGGAACAATTAGCAATATCTTCCACAGGAATATTAAGACACACAGTATGAGATGAACCTGCAAAGTTAATAGGCACTATCAGGAATATTTTGAATCATGCTGGGAAGCTCATTTCCCACTTGCTTGCCTTTGCTCTTTGATTTCTGCACAGAGTTCACTCAGTCACCAATTCCATGTCTTCACTCACTTGTCACCTTTTTAGTGCAGTCTTCCACGATCACTTGCTTAAAATTACGACCCATACCCCAACTTCATTTTCTCCTTTGTGTTTTTATTACACTCTCATGATTTAACCTACAATCATAGAAATCAGTTATTGTATTTTCTCTCTCAGCAGGCTAAAGTTTCCATGAGGTCAGGACTCTTGTTTGTTTTGTTCAGTGATGGGTCCTCAGTGCCCAGAAAAGAGCTACTACTGAGTTGATCAGAAGCACATTGATCTGTGGTCTGTGTGTTTATAGTAACTTGTATGTTAGGTCTTTCATCCATGGTAATAATTAATTACCTGGGTTAAACAGAAGATAAAAATAAATCCTCTTGCAGTGACATCACTATGGTCATTAGTTATTAATATGACATTAAAAACCAAATCATATGCTGCTCCTTTTGGAATATGTATCTAAAACTGGATAATGTGTTAATATAAGTTTATCGGTTCTTTTATTTCCCCTCTTTTTTTTTTCTTTTTTACAAAGGAACCAAGGCCTTATTGACTCTTGAAACTTCAGAGACTTAAATTACAGGCCAAAAAAGGAAGTTCAAAGCTATAAGCTGTCTATTTTTTTGATTTATATCTCCTAGAGCCTAAGCCATTAAAATATAGGGATGAGTTACTCAGGTAGACGTGGGGCTTCACATAAATTTTTTGTCCCCTCTCTCTCCACCTTGGTTGCATTTCTCTGATTCAATTAGGCACAGTCATGTGATTTCCTTGGCAATGAGGCATGAGCAATGTTTGTCTATTGCAGGTGGATGGTTAAAAAGCCAGCACACATTTTTCATGGTTTCTTTTTGTTTTCCTCCATGGCTTTTTCCATTATCTCAGAGAGTGACTGTGTTGATATCCTAGGCCCCGAAATGAGGGTGATAAGGCCGCAGAGCAGCACCCAGCCATCCACACTGGATATCTAATAAGAAACAACGCACTGAGCTGTAGGTGCATGTCACAGCAGGGCATGGCCTCGCCTATCTCTGGAGACGCAATTATCCAGCTGAGGAACACAGTGAAATCCCTTAGACTCATCAAGGTCAATAGGAGTATTACCTTGACAGTGATGATGGTTTCATGGATTTATATATATCAAAGCTTCTCAAATTATATTCTTTAGATATACAGCTTATTGTATTTCAATAATAGGTCTATACAACTAATATTTTTAAAAATAAAAACATTGACGAAAAATGGCCTTAGACTGGAGCAGGAATAGGAAACTATAGTTTCAACTAAAGCTGATTCAATTTCACATTTGCTCCCCTGCAGTTTCCAGGCTGATAGCAGGGTCACTGATGGTGATAATTGTACGGGCTGGCTACAAACCAAGCTTGGCATTGGTCTGATGGATCTACAGGAGTTGAGACAGGGGGAATTTAAAGAGGACTTGTTTGAACAGATTACCCCCAACTCAAGAAACTGCTCAATAACAAAGAGCTCAGGAGAACATCAGCAAATGCAGTGCAGCAAATAAGACCTATTAGACAGCCCTCAGAATGGGAGAAGATATTTGCAGGGTATATCTCTGACAAAGGTTTAATAACCAGAATCCACAGAGAACTCAAACGCATCAGCAAGAAAAAAACAAGGGATCCCATCGCAGGCTGGGCAAGGGATTTGAAGAGAAACTTCTCTGAAGAAGACAGGCGCACGGCCTTCAGACATATGAAAAAATGCTCATCATCTTTAATCATCAGAGAAATGCAAATCAAAACTACTTTGAGATATCATCTAACTCCAATGAGACTAGCCTATATCACAAAATCTCAAGACCAGAGATGTTGGCGTGGATGCGGAGAAAAGGGAACATTTCTGCACTGCTGGTGGGAATGCAAATTAATACATTCCTTTTGGAAAGACATATGGAGAACACTCAGAGATCTAAAAATAGATCTGCCATTCAATCCTGTAATTCCTCTGCTGGGCATATACCCAGAAGACCAAAAATCACAACATAACAAAGATATTTGTACCAGAATGTTTATTGCAGCCCAATTCATAATAGCTAAGTCATGGAAAAAGCCCAAGTGCCCATCGATCCACGAATGGATTAATAAATTCTGGTATATGTATACCATGGAATACTATGCAGCCTTAAAGAAAAATGGAGACTTTACCTCTTTCATGTTTACATGGATGGAGCTGGAACATATTCTTCTTAGTAAAGTATCCCAAGAATGGAAGAAAAAATACCCAATGTACACAGCCCTACTATGAAACTAATTTGGGACTCTATAACCCAGCTACGACTTAACAATAGGGGGAAGTGGGAAAGGGGGGGGTAGAGGGAGGGGGATCGGTGGGATCACACCTGTGGTGCATCTTACAGGGGTATTTGCGAAACTTGGTAAATGTAGAATGTAAATGTTTTGGCACAGTAACTGAGATAACGCCGGAAAGTCTATGTTAACCACTGTGATAAAAATGTGTCAAATGGTTTATGAAGCGAGTGTATGATGCCCCATGATCATATCAATGTATACAGTTATGATTTAATAAAAAAAACAAAAAACAAAAACAATAACAGTTAAAAAAAAAAAAAGAAATTGCCCAGGATAAAATTATGTTACAGAAATAGAATGTTATTTTATAAATAAAATATACACAGTATATTATTAATCATAATTGTCACAGCAATGAAATTTTAAAATAGTTAAAATAGTTAATTTAAGAAATTAATTTCTTTAAAAAGAACACCAACAAGATAAACAAAAAATAAAGTATGTGATAATTTTTCCTTTATTAAGAAATGATTTTTTATATCATGATGTAAACCTTATAAGAAACTATGGGTATAGGGATTCCTAGGAAGTAAATTCAGTTGCCTTTAGAAAAAGAATATTAATTACTTTTATCTATTTATAATCCTGGATTGACAGCTCACAACACATTTTAAGAATATAAGAGTAATTATTCTTTCTAGTTTAGGATAGCACGTATTTTATTTATCTGCCTTCAGTTATGAACTAGAGGATTAAAAGCATTATTTTAAATTCAAAAAAAAAAACAAAATAAACAAAACAAAATAAGTTTTAAATGATACATTGGGGTAAGACAGATGTCATGGGAAGACATTTCATATATACGCAGCCTATAATATGAGAAATATGAAAAAAAATGGCAGGATGCTTTATGTAAAACTCTACACACACAAACTTCCTTAACACTTTAATATTTTAGCCCATTATATAACTTCCTTAATAAATCAGAAAAAAAGAGATACATAGTATATATAAAATACATACATATAATATCTATTTGTTTTGGATATAAAGTTAAGAATGACTTTACATCTGTTTTTTCTCAATAGAGCATTTTAACACCTGATGCTGGTAGGATCCATGCAATTATTCCCTTCATACTGATACTTGCAGAAATCATCTTAGGTCACCCCGGGCTACACAGGTATTATAGAGCTCGAGAGCATCAGATCCCATTAAACTGCCTTCTTCCAGACCATATTAAAGTTTCTCATAACTGATTGTTTTGTTTATAAGGTTGCAATATATTTTATTTTATATATATATATATATATATATAATATTACTTGTAGCTTTTGAAATACAATTCTCCAAAAGTGATGTTTCTTAAAATCACAAATCATGAAATGCATGAGTTTTAAGAGCAAATATAGACTCAGCGCAGGTAGCACAGTGGTTATGGTGCCAGCCACATACACTGAAGGTGGCAGGTTCTAACCTGGCCCAGGCCAGCTAAACAAGAACAAAAAATAGCTGAGCGTTCTGGCAGGCACCTGTAGTCACAGCTACTTGGGACGCTGAAGCAAGAGAATCGCTTAAGCCCAAGGGTTTGAGGTTGCTATGAACTGTGACACCACCGCACTCTACTGAGGGTGACATAGTGAGACTCTGTCACAAAGGAAAAAAAAAAAATCTTGGGTGGTGATGGCTCAGTGAGTAGGGCACCAGCTCCATATACCAAGACTGATGGGTTAAAACCTGTCCTGGCCAAACTGCAACAAAAAATAGCCAGGCATTGTAGTGGGCGCCTGTAGGCCCAGCTACTCAGGAGGCTGAAGCAGGAGAATCACCTAAGCCCACATGCTGGAGGTCATTGTGAGCTGTGACATCATGGTACTCTACCAAAGGCAACAAAGTAAGACTCTGTCAAAGAAAGAAAGAAGAAAGAAAGAAAGAAAGAAAGAAAGAAAGAAAGAAAGAAAGAAAGAGGGAGGGAGGGAGGGAGGGAGGGAGGGAGGGAGGGAGGGAGGGAGGAAGGGAGGAAGGGAGGAAGGGAGGAAGGAGGGAGGGAGGGAGGGAGGGAGGGAGGGAGGGAGGGAGGGAGGAAGGAAGGAAGGAAGGAAGGAAGGAAGGAAGGAAGGAAGGAAGGAAGGAAGGAAAAGAAAGTAAGAAAGAGCAGCCAGTAGCTTTCTGAGTGGCAGCTGTGGATTTCCTCTTTACGCTGCCCACCGTGACCTTCTGTGTTTAAGTACTGTTATTGACTCCGTTCAACAAAGGAGATTCCAAATCTTAGAGTACTTAGCATGCTGAGTTCACAGGGCTATCAGAGTGTTTAACCCTAAAATTTGCGCTCTTAACCCCCAGTGGGGGATATTGTGAAACAGCACCTCGAATCTGGAAGAACAAGGGAGACAATCCAGAATCACTTACTCCACATCTGGTAAAAATTTATTATCAGACACACTGTTCTCAGATCGGTATGCCAGTCACACAGTATCTACAGAGAACCGAACTTCTTCATTACACATCTACTCTGATGCTGCATAAGACCTAATGTAAAAATGTTGGAATGGGAAACGTTTTCTAGTTTGATGCTGCATTTGATGCTGTTATTGCTGCTGTGGCATCTTCATTCTGAAACCAGCTCATCTTTGTTCTAAGTTCTTTATCACTCGTTGCTTGTTTTTTACGTTGACTAAGATATTTTAAAGTGCACAAACTTCCTAAGTTACTCATCAGTATAATGGGGTTAATAATAAAATAAATAAACATTTGCTTTTTGTATTATTTTTAAATTTGGAAAATTTTTGACCATCTACAAAATTAAAGAGAATGGTCTAATATTTCTCCATCTGCATATTATCCAGCTCAGTTATCAATTCATTAGCCATTTCATTTCTGTATATGCTCCAAGTTAGACTTGTATGTGAAAATCCGATGAAATAATACAATTACTTAATACAGTGCCCGGTACAGGGGAAGCATTTAAGTCAAATTGACTGTACCTTATAGGAGGGAGCATGGAGTAACATCACATGCTGTCTTTTCAAACCCATTTTCTGTTCACAGTCAAAATATTTTAGTTTGAAACAGAAGGTAGAAAGTAAATGTCTGTTAAGGTGTCAAATGCAAGCTCAGGCTGCATAGACCTGGCTGAAACTAAACAGAAACAATCCGTCAGAACGCTGAGGGTTTTCACATGTATTTCTCACATCTCATGTTGACCCAGTTTCCTCCTCTGCGCCTTCTTTCTCCATGGTGACTCCCAGCCCTCCCTGTCTGGCCTTGCCCTCTTCCCTCTGCACCCTTGGCTCTGTGCAGCTCCAACCCCAGCTCTCACCCCTCCTCACGGACACACTAGGCTGTTGAGGTTGAATTTCTTTTTGTTGTTGTTGTTATTGTTGCACCCACATTTTGTTCTGGACTGTAATGCCCTGTAACAACATAGGATGTTTCCTGCCCATCCCTTGGGGCCAATTCTCCAGCAAAAACATTTCGGTCATTTTTAATTGTCCCACATGTTTTCCTGGAAACCAGCACTGACAAGCCTACATGAGAAACACGGTCCCTTCTCTTTTCTTTCTTTTTTTTTAGACAGAGTCTCACTCTGTAACCCTTGGTAGAGTGCCTTGGTGTCACAGCTCACAGCAACCTCCAACCCTTGGGCTTAAGTGATTCTCCCAGCCTCCCAAGCAGCTGGGACTACAGGTGCCCACCACAATGCCCGGCTATTTTTTGGTTGAAGTTGTCATTGTTGTTTGGCCCAAGCTGCGTTCGAACTCGACAGCCGAGGTGTACGTGGCTGGCTCCGTAACCTCTATGCTACGGGCACTGAACCCCCTTCTCTTTTCTTCAACATTTTCTTTTTCTGTCCTACATACACAGTTCGTGCTTAGCATACTCCAAATGTAGAAACCCTAACAAACTGGAAGGATTTTCAGTCGAGCAAGGCTGATTCAAGATGAGATTCTATAAACATTTTCCTTATGCATGCAAAGTGGATGTCCAAAGAGCAAGCCAGAAGTTTCTGAAGCAGGGCCTGGGAGAACTATACGGAACCCTTTGTCCTTTTGTTATGTTGCTATAGTTGTAAGCCTTTGATATACGAGGCGTATATCCACTCTGAATACCGAGGACGTCTCCAGGCAGTGTCACACACGGGACGATGTTCTACCCTTTCCCCTCACATTTCTTCTGTTTGGGGTGTGTTTTAACTGTACAAAGGGATCACACATCTGAATGAACTCTAGCAAAATGTTGCAACAGGCTTTTATCATCAACCTCTGACCACTCTTCACCACTCTCCATCCCCTGACTTTACCCACCTTTAGACACTTCTGAGCATTCAGAGGGTTTGAGTTCTTTACCTCCTTAGCTTCAAACCCATCAAAACCTGAAATCCAGAATGGAGCTAGTACCGCAGCCTTAGTTTTGGAGTCACAAGCTTCATTATGACTTACTTAGTTTCCTTCTCTATAAATGGAGATAAACATAGAATTTAGTTCTCATAAGCCTCTCATGAGGGTAGCGTGAAATCTTACATGCAAAGTGCTAAATACTGCTGTTATTTGCAGTGGCTTTAATTCTAAGCCAGAATCTCAAATAGATACGTATTAAAAACACGCGCCTATGTATATAGGTCAATGAGAATTTTACTAGAATAAAAGGATTGTGCATTTTTCTTTTAGATACTGTTTATTGGAAGCCACTAGTCTATTTCCTGCATCCCTAGGTGCTCACCTGGTGCAGGTTTACTCAGGCCTCCTGTGAAGGCAGCTGTCTGTATTGTGTTGTCGTCACACTTAATTTGTATCTTCAAGGGAAATGATGTTTTAACAGTGAGTGAGAAGAATGACCACCTTTAGAAGGAAAATCATGGAACGGAGAAAGCATTTAAAAACAGATGCATAGAAATATTTCCACTATGATGTGAGTTTGTTTTGAAAAATGTTGAGTGTATCATCTATAAAACATCTCCTATCCGGACACTTATGCTCAGACATGGAATTTCTAAGGAGTTTTAGTAGCCTTTAAAGGTGTTTCCATGGATTTTGATTACTTTGATTAAACTGGAAATATACACTTTCTGAATGGATTGAAAATGTAATTGATAGACAACAAGGGAGAAGAAAGTTATCAGTCTATTTTCTGTGGGAAGTTCTTTCTTTTGTTTTATTTCCAGATTAATGTGACGGTACAAACGATTAGATTCCATATTTTGCATTTATAAAATGAAGTCTGATTAGAAAGTATTTCCTACACCCAGATAGAGTGCCAGGTACTTGTGCAGTGGACCTTTTGGGTGGGAATGACCCAACCCCTTGCCCTCTCTCCCTCTCCCCGACTTGGCTTTCACTGGGTTTCTTTTCTGTGAGCGTGTACGTGTTCACCTACCCGCTCTAGTTTAGTAGCGGGTACGTGAGGTGCTTGCTCTTCCATTCTTCTGATACTTCTATATTTTTTTAACCAAAACTCTACATTGCTTGGTGGTTGAGGTTAGAACATGAATGACATGATTTAATGAGAAACAAAAGCAACAGGTCTTCCAATAATGGACCCACAATATTTCCACGACGTAGTTTTCTGCTGTTGACTGTCCTTAGGACCAAGCATTGGAATACGATGAATTGTAACTGAGGCTTGTCAAAGCTTGATGTCAAAGTATTACAGCATTTATTTATTTATTTATTTATTGTAGAGACAGAATCTCACTTTATCGCCCATGGTAGAGTGCCGTGGTGTCACACAGCTCACAGCAACTTCCGACTCTTGAGCTTAGGCGATTCTCTTGCCTCAGCCTCCTGAGTAGCTGGGACTACAGGCGCCCACTACAATACCCAGCTATTTTTTTTGTTGTTGTTACAGTTTGGCCGGGGCTGGGTTTGAACCTTCCACCCTCAGTATATGGGGCCAGCATCCTACCCACTGAGCCACAGACACAGCCCCTAACGCAATTTTTGTAAATAATTATAAAGCACACACTACCTGATTTCTTTCATTGAAAATGTTTATTACTAGTAAGATGTCATATATTATCAATTGAGGGAGAAAAATGACTTTGTATATCATTAATAAATATAAGTTAAAATATCCTATTATTCATCTTTATCTCATTCATTGCCATTGTACTTAATCATAATAGCTAATAAATATCAATATATTAGTGCATTTTTCTACTCAATACATAAGTATACATAGATGACAGGAATTTACTCAAACATTTTTAAGCCCAGCAGGTTGAATTACACAAAATATTTAGAAACAACTTGTTGATGTGGGCACTACTGATTTTGTTGTAAAGGTGACATTGAGACAATTTACGGATTTTTTTTTTTTGTGGAAGGGACAGTTAGTGATTGGGTAAGAGAATGGATTTATATTTGTGGGCTTAGAAAAGGCCTCTCTGCTGCGTCTCTCCTCCCCTCTCTTGTTGTATTCATTTCTTAGAGCTGCTGTAACAATGTACCCTAGACATTATGACTTAAAAGAGCAGAAATTTGGGTGGCACCTGTGCCTCAAAGAAGTAGGGCACTGGCCCCATATGCTGGAGGTAGCAGGTTCAAATTCACCCCCTGCCAAAACAAACAAAACAAACAAACAACAGAAATTCATTCTCTGATAGTTTTGGAGACCAGAAGTCTGAAATTTGGGTGGCAACAGGGTCCTGCTCCCTCTGAAGCCACCCTGCTTTGCCTCCTGTTAGCTACTAGTGGCTGTTGCCAATATCCTGGGCATTCCTTGACATGTAGCGGCACCGCCCACTTGGTGGCTCTGTCCTCATAGGGCCTTTTTCCTTCTGTGCCCCTGTATCCAATTTCCCTCTTCTTTTCCTAATAAAGGCACCGGCTGTTGGTGTCAGGGCCAGGCCAAATCTAGAATGACCTCATCTCTGATTGATAACATCTACAAAGACCCTGTTTCCCAGTAAGGTGACCGTCATAGGTGATGGGGTTTAGGACTTGAATGTGTCTTTTTGCAGGTCACAATTCAACCCACTGTCACTGGATGCCCCAAAGTCACCATACATAGGAAATCAGCCGTCTTGGGACATGTTGGTCATGAGTGGGAGAGAAGCCTTTGTCTGTAGAAGGAGGTGGCAACATGTAGAAGATACTTTGTAACTATTTTGTAAAAGTTTTGTAATGAATATGTTGTAAATAAACGTATGTTTAGCTCCGATCTCCCGTTTTTCCCTGTGTGTGGCTACTTTAGGCAGCCTGCACACTCTCTCCCACTGCTTCCCTCCCTGCTCGCCCTGGTCCCTGACCTCACTTTTACCTAGGACCACAGAGGCCCTCAAGATTGGGGGGATTTCTCTGTTTTCAGAGCCTTGCATAGCTCTGAAAGTCCACGGAATGAGTGAGACATGAGGCTCCCATTTGGGGGAGGGGTTGAGCCAGAGCCGGGTGGGGAAGGGTCCCACAGTGTGAGTCCGGGGCTGCAATTTGCTGGTTTATCCCCTACAGTTCTCTGAGTTCCGGAACCTAGGTGACACCAGTTGAATTTCTTTCTTTTTTTTTTTTTACTCTTGTTTTTTTTACTCCCCCCAAGAGCATCGTGGATTATTCCATTGTACCCAATTATCCAGATTTGAGAAGTATACACTTTAGCCCCAGAGGGAAATCAATCACTTTTCTGGATTCATGCAGTAAGAAATTGGGCTGAATACATCAGCCCTAAATACAATAATTCTTTGAATTGAGCCTCTTAAATTTTGTACCATCCATCTGAACCTATTTAATAAAGAAGTTCTCACATTTCTCTTGTAGTCTGCATATATTTTCCCCCTTCATTTTGGTGACATTGCCACGTGCTTTAAGTCATCCAATACTTACCGTGCAATCACAAGTACAGGCTACACCCTGCAGAGACATCTGTGCCTCCATCATTATGTTGAAATTAATGAGTTTTATTATTCTGCTTCTGTGATTATTGTGCTCTATTCTTTAACTCTCCCATCTTTTTCCTCTCTTTTATGATTAGGTTCTTGATACTCAATTCGGCACAATGTCAGATTCCCCCTTTCCCCTCTCTTTCCCTTTTTGGCCCCTTTCTTCTGCCAAATAGTAGTTGGCTTCCCTCCCCTCTGTCTCATCTCCCCAATCTCTCCCATCACATGGGATGTCTTGCCTACTACCATCATCAGTTTATCCTTCCGCCTTTATGCCTCAATGGCGATCCAAGCAGTCTGTGTTTTATGCTTTGTTTCAATGGATACATTAGAGACTCAAGATTCTCACTACTGTCAAATTCCCTTGTAGATCACCTCTCCAGAACGGACCCAGGAGAACCTGCTGCTGTGGCCTCCTTCTCTTTGACACCACCTCACTGCTAATGATGCTCTTAACATCTGAGCTAAGTGGCCCAGAGATAATTTGAGAGAACCACAAGGTGACAGAAATTTGGCTTTATGAGAGGCCGACATTTTTTTTCCAGAAGGGAACACAGCGTTAGTTCTTTCAGTAGAAAAATAGGATGCAATTTTACTTTCCGAGTGCTGAGAGACACGTCTGCTATTCAGGCCAATTGTCTTTCAAGCTGTGACAGTTTCTATTTCCTATATTGTAATGATAGCTGTTTTTTTTTTTTTTTTTTTACAATACCCTGGCTTCTTAACACATTTTGTTTTCGGTAAGCTCTTTCATGAGTGAGATCTATTTTTTTTTTTTTTAATTAATGTGCAAGAGAGACATTTCGTGGAGATATTTTAAATATGTTTCTTTCTGTTTTAAACCTTTCCACCAGAGGCATAACTCATGTCATAATTTATTTTGCTACCCTCTGCCTTCTTTATTTTTTGACCACTCATTCCAGATAAAGATTAGTTCCTCCCTTTCTTTAAAAGTCTCAATCCCTGCCTCCTTTTCAGGAGTGATTGGGTGGCAGAAATACTGTCTTGCGGCCGCTGCTAGCGTCTCACTCCCCAGCTTACTGGACAGTGCATGACCCTCCAGTGCATTCTTCACTTTCCTCTGTAATCCCCCCACTTTATCTGTCTACCTCCTTTACACCCGGCCTACTTTCTCGGAGTAGGTGGGTCCTGCAAAATAGGTGGTCCCTGTGTTCTTACCCGGAGCTCTCTTTTCCGCATGCAGCCATTCTTTAGCGGCTGTCATGAAGCAAATCTCTGCCAAGGCTTTATGGTCTGAGTCCAGCCGCAGGATTGCTGCCCAGTTCCTGGTGTTTCCAGAGCCCTCGTATAGACCTGTTTTGTCAAGGACTTTGCTTTTCCCCGTGTCTTCAAAATGGCCTTTAAGTGCTGCGAATTCTGTATGACCAATGTTAGTAGCACGTTTTTATCAGCCTACTGCTTTGCCTTCACAAACCTGTTAGATTTTTTCCCTCTGTAAGTTGTGTTCTCTTATATGTAGTGTTTCACCAGTTAATAATAGCATTACAACAAAAAGAATGTGGTAAACCTAAGTCTCTGGGTCTGCCAGACCTGGGTATAAATCCTAGTTTTCCCATAGACTGGCTGGATTGCCGTCATGAGTTAACTGACTGCTCTTATCCTAAAGAACTTCACCTAGAAACGGGAATTAATACTAGTTACTCAGTGGTGGGGTTATTGGGCAGGTTATATGGGACGGTGTTTGTGACTGTGAATTGGGATGTATCCTATCAATGTTGTGTATTATTTTTTGCAAGTGTTTCCAGAACTTTCTCTGGCATTGCAGTTTCTGTTTCTGACACATTGCTCCCATATTATGTCGGTTATTTTAGCCTATTGTAACTCATTTATTTAGACTTTGAAAGGCTTAATATCTTTTATCTAAGACTCTGTATTTCTATTCTCCATAAGTAGATTTTTATATAGAATTTTACTATTATTCCTTTTTATTTTTATTTTTTTAATTAATTTTTTTTATTGTTTCAGGTTCACTGAGGGTACAAAGAATTATGTTACACTGTTTGCATTTGTTGGGTAAAGTCACTCTTATAATTGTGTCCCACCCCAAAAAGCTGTGCCATACACCATGAGCCCCAACCCCCTCTCCTCACTCCCTCATTCCCCTGCCCCCACCTTGAATTGACCTGAGTTTTCCTCTTATGTGGGTACGCATGTATTAGATCATCTACTGGCTTCATATTAGGGTTGAGTACGCTGGATTCTTGCTTCTCCATTCTTGTGATGCTTTACTAAGAAGAATGTATCCTTTCTAAATAAAATGTTTGAAAATACGAAAAACAAAACAATAAAAATTACCCATAATTTTATCAAGTTCCTTTATTAGCATAGGATGTTTACATGTTTATCCATGTATGTGGTGTGCATGTGTGTTGCATAATAATAATTGTTTTCATATAATTACGTGAAAGGCTATCTCCCCACCACACTACTGTCCCCCTCTGCTAACCACCAAATGAAAGTAATTTTTCACAATTTTATGTAGTTCTCATCTAAGGGTGGGGAACCTCTGGCCTTCTGGGTGCTTAAGAATGGTTTTTTGGCTGAACCCAAATTTTGAGAACACATTTTTATTTTTATTAATACATTTTTGTCTTTTATATTTTATTTTAAAAATTAACATATTTGAAATACCAAATAATAAGTTTCAATGAATAACCCTCCCACATTAACTGGCAAAATAACAATATGAGTTCTCTATGAGAGCTAATTGTGTGCTAGGCTCACAGTTTAGTTCTAATTTCCACCACCTAACGGGCGCCACTACCACATGGGACTGGTTGGTCTGTGTGCCAGGCTGTTACCAGCTTTTGACAACAGTGGACTGGTGCTTCTGTTTGAATTGTAATTTGTGAACAGTTGCATACATCAACATTCATTTTTAATTCTGTGTGCTTGACAGCCCATCGTGTCAAGAAACACCAAGAGAACACCGAAGAAAGAAAACAGATTTTTTTTAATTAGAATTGAGAATTACAATATTATCCCATTTTTGACAAAGAAAAGATGATTTGCTTGCTTTGTGATAATGCAAGATCAACATTAAGGAAATTTAGTGTTCATAAGGATTTAATTATAACATTGTAACACCCATAAGGACCCCAAATATTTTAAATTATAAGGAAAGGCCTGAAAGTTTGTATTGCAGAAATTAGAAATGAAAAGCAAAAGCAAAGACAATTCTTTCAAGCAGAAATAAGACTCAGAAATAATGCCAGTGAAACCATTTATAGAGTAGTTTATATACTCAGAGGGAAAGGAAACCCATTCACTGATGTAAAAATTGTGAAATAATGCATTGTCAGAGCCGGATGCTTAGACTCCAGTGATCTTTCAAAGTACAAACTGCCTCTTTCAAGGAGAACCGTAACTAATGAACAAGATGAGTTAGCCTTCAACTTAACAGAAAACTTTCATTCAACACTTCTAAAGGAAAATAGATATTATTCAATTTGGGGGATATATCAACTGTTACCAATGAGTTGATGCAGGTTTTCTACTTCATTTGGTTCATAAAAGTTTTTCTTTGCTGCTGCAAACAGTTACTTTCTTTGAACCCCGTTGTGAATACAACATGGGGAATAAATAACTTTAAATTTTTTCAAGATAAATGAAGTTCATGAAGCTGATCTGGATTTGGTAAATTTAGTACAGACCGTGCACCTTCCAGGACAGGAAAAGATGAAGGGTTTATTGCACAGATAAAAAAGTATTAACAGAAAAGTATTGACTTGTTTTCATGGTCAAAATATCCCTGCTAGAGCTACTATTTTACAAGTGACACTTTGCAACATGTTATAAGTATTGTTAACTACACTCCTGCAAATGCAACATGGAGTGGCAAGTTCTGTATCATGCTAAAGTTGAGGTAGGAGGTGTTCAGAGTGGATTTGCTGTATCATTCTAAGGTGCATTGGCTATTGCAGAGATAGGTGTTAGTCAAAGTTTTATCTCTGTAAGAATAGGGCGCCGGCCCCATATGCTGAAGGTGGTAGGTTCAGACCCAGCCCCGGCCAAAAACCGCAAAATAAATAAATAAATAAATAAATAAATAAATAAATAAATAATAAAAAGAATAGATAGTTAAATATATAATATTTTTTCTAATTTTAATATCAGGCGTATCCAGATTAAGTAGAATGACTTTGAAGTATTTCTTCTTTTTCTATTGTCTATAAGTTTTGGCATGATCTATTTTTTGAAATTATCTTTTATCTTTATTTATAAATGTTAGTTATCTATTAAAAAAGAATAGATAGTTAAATTCTATAAAAAATGTAATCAGTAATATAAATTTTTGAGGGAAGGTTTTTGTAAGAATGCAGTATTTCTGTGTCAAATCAAAATGACTTGAATAATTCTTTGCAAGGTAAAACTAAGTCAATGTATGATATATGGCAAAAAAAAAAAAAAGAATTTCAAAAAAAAGTGTCTTTTTAAAAATACTTCCTCAAAAGCAAATGTCAGATGAATATTTTCCCCAGTTAACAAAGGTCACCGATGGGCAGGGTGATCCAAGCAAATCACGTGAGAACCTGTACAGAGCTGTTATGGCGCATGAATGGGAGACAGCAGTGAAAGGCTCACAGACTTTGAGAACCGTGACATCACACTCCAGTCAGCATTTCAGCATCACCCACTTGGTATCTCCAAGGCACATAAAGAACTACAGATGGAATAGACTGAGCTCTCATTAGATGACGTCTTAAAGTCACTGTTTGATTCTAAGAAAGATTCGATTGAAATATGGAAAAAATGTGGTAAAATACCTATTCATTTGGCAATAAGCCCTCAAATGCTTTCTTCTTTTTCAACCACTTATTGCAGAGAATCTGCATTCTCCTACCTAACCCAAATCAAAACCCTCTAAGGTCATTAATGACTGAGAGCCATGTAGAGGTTCAACTGAAACTGCAGACCTCCGTGCTGCAACCAAATATTCAAATGCTTTCCAACAAAAAGCAGACAACAAAGTCATTGAAGGATTAGTTAACTTTAAAATCAACAAACAATTTTCATTTTTGGAAATTATTAAGTACATAGAGTTAGACTACTATAGAGTAAGGTACATTTTCAAATGTATCTAAATGACATTTCTTGAAAGTAGCCTTATTTGATTTTATCTAAATTAATATGGCCTTCCAATGTGGAAAGCTGGTCTCATCATTCATTCCTCCATGCTTACTGGTATATATTATTAGCCGTGTATTTTTTTTATTTCATATTAACATGAGAGTACAAATGTTTAGGTTACATTGTTTCCATTTCTAAGGTAAAGTTCAAGTTGTAGTTGAGCCCTTCACCCAGGGGGCGTGTGGAACACCCTCACACTGTGCACATTAGGTGAGACCCTGCCAGTCACCCTCTGCCTCCACCCTCCCCTCTCTCTCCTCTCCCTCACTAGACTACACTTGGTGTGAGCATGCAGCTGTTTATATATTGGTTTAATATTAATACTCAGAATGTTGGATATTCGTTCTTGTGTGGTACTTTACTAAGAAGAATGTAAAAGTTAATAACAGTTAACGCAGTCTGCCCCTCTACCCTCCCCAGCCTTCCAGAACCTAGCCCCATCTACCCTTTCATCTCTGTGTGTGCAACCTTCCTTTCCCTGCCACCATGATTTTTGCTTCTAGTTCCCTCCACCTGTTACTGTAGCCACCTTTTCAGCATACTCTCTCCAATGCCCATCATCATGAGGCTACCAGGTGAGTGTTGATATGAAAGTCAGGTCCATCTTTTCAGTGTTCTCTCCTCACTGGCCATCGTCATGCGGCTGCCAGGTGAGTGTTGACATGAAAGTCAGGTCCATCTTTTCAGCATTCTCTTTCACTGGCCATCATCATGTGCCTGGCAGGTTAGAGTTGGTAGGAAAGTCAGGTCCATCTTTTCAGCATTCTCTCTTCACTGGCAATCATCATGTGACTGCAATGGGAGTGTTGGTATGAAAGTCAGGTCCAATTTTTCAGTGTTCTCTCTTCACTGTCTATCGTCATGTGGCTGCCAGGTGAGTGTTGGTATCAAAGTCAGGTCCATCTTCTCAGTGTTCTCTCTTCACTGGCCATCATCATGTGGCTGCCAGGTGAGTGTTGATATGAAATTCAGGTCCATCTTTTCAGCGTTCTCTCTTCACTGGCCTTCGTCATGTGGCTGCCAGGTGAGCGTTGATATAAAAGTCTGGTCCATCTTTTCAGCGTTGTCTCTTCACTGGCCATCGGCATGTGCCTGCCAGGTGAGTGTTGGTATGACAGTCAGGTCCATCTTTTCAGCGTTCTCTCTTCAGTAGCCATCTTCATGTGACTGCCAGGTGAGTGTTGGTATGAAATTCAGGTCCATCTTTTCAGTGTTCTCTCTTCACTGGCCATCGTCATGTGGCTGCCAGGTGAGTACTGATATGAAAGTCAGGTCCATTTTTTCAGCATTCTCCCTTCACTGGCCATCGTCATGTGGCTGCCAAGTGAGTGTTGATATGAGTGTCAGGTCCATCTTCTAAGTGTTCTCTGTTCACGGGTCATCGTTGTGTGCCTGCCAAGTGCGTGTTGCTATAAAAGTCAGGTCCACCTTTTCAGCGTTCTCTCTCCACAGGCCATCGTCATGTGACTGCCATTTGAGTTGTTGGTATGAAAGTCAGGTCCATCGTTTCAGCATTCTATCTTAACTGGCCATCGTTATGTGGCTGCCAGGTGAGTGTTGATATGAAAGTCGGGTCCATCTTTTCAGTGTTTTCTTTTCACTGGCCATCATCATGTGGTTGCCAGGTGAGTGTTGGTATGAAAGTCAGGTCCATCTTTTGAGCATTCTCTATTCACTGGCTATCGTCATGTGACTGTCTTGTGAGTGATGGTATGAAAGTCAGATCCACCTTGTCAGTGTTCTCTCCTCACTGGCCATCATCATGTGGCTGCCAGGTGAGTGTCGGTGGGAAAGTCAGGTCGCTCTTTTTAGTGTCCTCTCTTCACTGGCCATCGTCATGTGGCTGCCATGTGTGTGTTGGTATGAAAGTAAGGACCATCTTTTCAGTGTTTTCTCTTCACTGGCCATCATCATGTGGCTGCCAGGTGAGTGTTGATATGAATGTCAGGTCTATCTTTTCAACAGAAAGTATGGATGAGTGTTGATATGAAAGTCAGTCCATATTTTCAGTGTTCTCTATTCAATGGCCATCATCATGTGCCTGCCAGGTGAGCATTGGTATGAAAGTCAGGTCCATCTTTTCAGCGTTATCTCTTTATTGGCCATCGTCATGTGACTGCCAGGTGAGTGTTGAGTGTTGATATGAAAGTCAGGTCCATGTTTTCAGTGTTCTCTCTTCACTGGCCATTGTGATGTGGCTGTCAAATGAAAGTTGGTATGAAAGTCAGGCCATCTTTTCAGCATTCTCTCTTCACTGGCCATCGTCATGTGGCTGCCATCTGAGTGTTGATATGAACACTGTCTTTTCAGTGTTCTCTCTTCACTGGCGATTATCAGGTGTCTGCCAGGTGTGTGTTGATATGAAAGTCAGGTCCATCTTTTCAGCCTTCTCTCTTCACTGGCCATCATCATGTGACTGTCATGTGCATGTTGGTATGAAATTAAGGTCCATCTTTTCAGTGTCCTCTCTTCACTGGCCATCATCATGTGGCTGCCAGGTGAGTGTTGATATAAAAGTCAGGTCCATCTTGTCAGCGTTCTCTCTGCACTGGCCATCATCATGTGACTGCCATTTGAATATTGTTATGAAAGTCAGGTCCATCTTGTCAGTGTTCTCTCTGCACTGGCCATCATCATGTGTCTGCCAGGTGAGTGTAGATATGAAAGTCAGGTCCATTTTTCAGTGTTCCCTCTTCACTTACCATTGTCATCTGCCTGCCAGGTTAGTGTTGGTATGAAAGTCAGGTCCATCTTTTCGGCGTTCTCTCTTCATTGGTCATCAACATATGACTGAAATGTGAGTGTTGGTATGAAACTAAGGTCCATCTTTTTAGCGTTCTCTCTTTACTGGCCATTGTCATGTGCCTTCCAGGTGAGTGTTGATATGAAAGTCAGGTTCATCTTTTCCATGTTCTCTCTTCACTGGCCATCGTCATGTGGCTGCCAGGTGAGTGTTGATATGACAGTCAGGTCCATCTTTTCAGTGTTCTCTCTTCACCTGCCAATGTCACGTGCCTGCTACGTGAGTATTGGTATGAAAGTTACGTCCATCTTTTAAGCATTCTCTCTTCAGTGGCCATCTTCATCTGATTGCCATGTGAGTGTTGGTATGAAAGTGAGGTCTATCTTTTTTACCATTCTCTCTTCAATGGCCATCTTCATGTGACTGTCAGGTGAGTGTTGGTATGAAAGTCAGGTCCACCTTTTCAGCGATTTCTCTTCACTGGCCATCGTCATGTGGCTGCCAGGTGACTGTTGATATGTAAGTCAGGTCCATCTTTTCAGTGTTTTCTCTTCACCGAAGATTGTCAGGTGCCTGCAAGTTGCATGTGGTATGAAAGTCAGGTCCATTTTTTTAGCCTTTTCTCTTCACTGGCCATCATCATGTGACTGCCATGTGCATGTTTGTATGAAAGTAAGGTCCAACTTTTCATTGTTCTCTCTTCAGTGGCCATGATTATGTGGCTACCAGGTGCGTGTTGGTATGAAAGTCAGGTCCATCTTTTCAGCGTCTCTCTCCACTTGCCATCATCATCTGACTGCCCGTGAGTGCTGATATGAAAGTCAGGTCCTTCTTATCAGCTTTCTTTCTCCCCTGGCCATCATTATGTTGTTGCCATGTGAGTGTTGATATGAAAGTCAGGTCCATCTTTTCAGCGTTCTCTCTACACCGGCCATCATCATGTGGCTGCCAGGTGAGTGTTGGTATAAAAGTCAGGTCCATCTTTTCAGCATTCTCTCTCCACTGGCCATCATCATCTGACTTCCAGGTGAGTGTTGATATGAAAGTCAGGTCGTTCTTCTCAGCGTTCTTTCTCCACTGGCCATCGTTATGTGGTTGCCAGGTGAGTGTTGATATGAAAGTCAGGTCCACATTTTCAGCGCTCTCTTTTCACTGGCCATCATCATGCGGCTGCCAGGTGAGTGTTGTTATGAAAATCAGGTCTTCTCGCATACAGTTTGGGTTTTACTCATAGCATGTATGCAGTATCAGATCTATCTCCTGAACTCTGTGCAAAAGTCCATTTGCTTTGGGGTCACAAATATTTTTAACATGTAAACTGTATGAAATGTTAATAATAGTAATAAATAAATAAATGATGATAATGACAACAGTCCCAATTCTTCTAACCAGTACAAGAACCACACTTCAACCTCACCTGTATTCCCTAGGCTGATACTCCACTAGTTTCCTTTAGCATCTAATGCTGGTATCATTTTTTTTATGCAGGTGTCTCAGCAGAGGATGGTTGTTTTTTAACAGGCAGCTTGGGGCATATCCCCTCTGTATTTTAATCTCCTGTAACTGCTACTGCAGCTGTCCTTTTGTATGAAGAAGTAGATGAATCCCCTTTTGATACTCCAGTGCGAGCATAGATGTACTTTCCCTAGAAACTTTATTCGTTTTTTACTCTGGTATTCTGGCCTTCTCTTTCTTTCCCTTGTTCTCTCTCTTTCTCTCTCTTTATGTGTGTGTCCCCTCATCTTCACGTACCTGATTATGAAAAACCTTTGCTATTTAGGAGACATCCTATTCTCATTTCTCCCCTTCTATTCCCCAGAGAGCTAATGCTTTAGGTGGGTCCCCCACTTCCAGTTATTCTGCAAGTCTGCTAATCATCTTAATGACAGCAGTGACATTTCAGAGTGCAGAACTCTCCTCCACTGGCTTTATAAAACCATGTTACATTTTTCATTTGTTGACATCTAGCAGCTCGGCAATAGAGTGTTTCTCAAAGCCTTCATGAACCCAGGTTTGAGATACAAAATCAATTCAACACCGAGAGTTTGATTAAAGGGGCACTAAACCTGTATACTGGAGACTGGCTGGGGGATATGACAGCAGAATGGTGCAGGAAAAGTTAGATGTGGGTCTCGGCATCATGGTTCTAACATAACACTTCAGATCCCAGCTTCCGTATACATTGATATATGGTTATATTGCTAATGGAATGTTGGTATTTAATGAAGTAATGGAATATAAAATACCTAGAATCCTGTCTGAATTAAAACTGATATTATTATTATTGTGCCAGTTATTTCTCTTGTCCCATATTGCCATGTGATTCTGCATATACTATTGGATCTTGCAGGGCCTTTGATCTTCCCCTCTATAAAATTAAGAAATTTATTAGGTGATTTCTAAGGCTCTTTATACTTTGTAGACTTTATTTTCTTAACTGGTAAAATAATGATTGGTTTGTTCTCTTTCTGGTATGTAAGTCTGACAAACAAATCTCGAATTTTCAGCGTTATTTCTACAGCAGGTCGATACCAGTTCTGTACCAGAAAGATAATTCAAACCTGTCCTGGCAAAATTTTACCACATAGTGCCTCTTGGCTTGTTAGTTAATCAATGGGAAAGTGATCTGAATTTTTAGATTTTGAAAATCCTGATATCAATCATTAAGACAACCACAGTTGATGGAACTGATCAGTTTTATTTGCATATTTCTGGCATCACTGACAATCATGGTCTGTGTCATGTAGGAACAGGTTCTTGGGGAAGGTCGTAACCCATCTCTGGCTTACAGTATAGATTTGATAGAACATTAAGGCAGAGTTTGGAAATGGGAAGGAGCATAGCAAGCTTCATTCAGTGTGGTTACATCCTAACACAAAAACTTACTAACTCTTTCATCTCCCTGCAACTCTTAATCGAGTCTGATTCACCTTCTCATACTGAGTTAAAAAAAAGAAAAATGTTCTTTGTGTTGTTTCAGTGATGTAGCCCATCAAAATTCTGGGAAATACATAGAAATGTAAATACAAATACTAGCTTTGTGACCTTTGCAAACTAGCTAAACCAACATGGGTTAGTTTTTCCATCTATAAAACAAGGGATTGATACATAGTATTATCAGTCTCTGAGCCAGAAATTCTATCTCTAAGAAGTTTGGAAACTCAAGTTTCCATTAGAATCACATGTAAAGTGTGTAAAAAATGGAGATTACTAGATTCCAAGTTCATTAACTCTGATTAAGTTCATCAGGAATAAGGTTTCAAAAGATACATTTTTGAAATGCACTCAGGCGATTCTGCTGGCTGTACATTATGGCCTATGCTTTGGGAACTATTTATTTCAGTCTCCTGCATTTCAATACGTTGATGACATGCTGACATTGCTTGATCTGCAACTTTTATGACCATAGATGAAGCAAGTATTAGTTATTCATGCTCAAATTATAATAACAATTACATCAGTATGATTATTATTTAAAATGGATTGGATGGTGAGCGACTTATGGACAACTTATCTCTTTTTTTTATAAAGTTCACCTATCCTGAGAATTGATAAGATATGATTTTCTTTTTTGGAAAGATTTCTCTGTGAAACAGTATCATATTTTCCCCCTCTAAACAGTCTCCTTTAGCTCTCACTGCATTTAATATTTCTCCAAGGTAAATTGTCCATAAATCAATATCAAAGAAAACCTTGTGAATACATTTCTGTTTTTTTCTAAAATATATTGTATAAGTTACTTGCTTTGGAAGATCATTTGGCAATCATCATATAGAGAAAATGACCTCATTAACTATAATTATACTGTTCTCTTTCTTAAGTTTGTGTGCAATAGAATATGGTTAAGAATAATCAGACAGACTAGGGTAAACATTTTTATAGGAGCTGTTTTTCCTGGAAAAGTTAACATAGTCTTTTTAAGCCTCAGCTTGTAAAATGGAGGTAAAGCTATATCTAACTTAGGGGGGTTTTATCAAAGTAAATGAGATAATGTATCTGAATTTCTTAGTACAATGCCTTACACACAAGTGGTTAACAGGAATAATTTCCAGTATTTTTCTGGATAGGAGAAAGTATGTCTATGCTCTTTATATTTGTATTTACATTTGTACAGTTTTATAGAAGAAAATATTTTATACTACATATTTGCACAAGTCTGTATGGCTTCTCGATTACTTTAATATATAGTCTCACTTGCTATTCACCTTGAAATTATTTCCTAGGCCAGCCAGATAGTACTTCATTTGAGATATTAAAATTCACATGACTGAAATGTGTGTTAAATATATAAGCGGTAACACCAGGATGATAAGTTGTCTAATTTATAGTTCAAAATATCATTCAGCTATTCAGAAAATATTTATTGACTTTACTCTATATTCAGAGTTTTATGATATAAGGTGGCACAGCCCTGCCCTCAAAGAGCTATGAGTGGCACTTTCCTCTAGGGTATTAGAGTTCATATATGTGTGCAGGAGTGTCCAACGTTGAAGGGAATTAGAGTTCATATATGTGTGCAGGGGTGTCCAACCTTTAAGGGAATTAGTTTGTATATGTGTACAGGGGTGTCCAACCTTTTTCCTTTTCTGCCACACATTGGAAGAAGAAGAGCTGTTTTGGGCCACACCTTAAATACATAAACACTAAGAAAACTGAGCAAAAAAAAAAGTGTGTGCATCATTATCTTGATATCCGCCACCACAGATAAGCAAAAAAGTCCTCACAAATGTGCATGTGATCTGCTGATTGCGGGCTGGCTACCCCTGACAGGAGCTAAGATTCAGGCCTGCAATAATGACCATGATGCTGCTGCTAATATAACAATAGCCCTTCAACAGTCACATAGGTGTGCCATGCCGTTATGAATTGTCAGAGAATATCTCTGTGAGGTAGGCTTTTTTTTCCTTTTGCTAATTTTACCTATAAAGCAAAAAAAAAAAAAAATATATATATATATATGTATGTATGGTATATATATGTGTGTGTATATATAGTGTGTATATATGTGTGTATGTATGGTATATATGTGTATATATAATGTGTATATATGTATATGTATGGTATATATATGTGTGTGTATGTTTAATAGTAAACAGTTATACACACACAACTAGCAGTTGGAAAGAATCAGGATTTGAGCACAGACTGGCCCAGCCAGCCATATCTTATGGCTTTAACTAACACTTTTTGGTGCCCTTCAGGGAAATGCTAAAATTTGCTGTAGCTACAGCATTTCGGTCCTCATGCCAGGCTTCATTCCTCTATTGTTGATGGACTGTCACAGTGAATTTGGAATTTTGCAATTACCTAATTTAACTTCACTTGTTCAGGCCTTTCTCTGTGTGTTTCTTAACTAACTAGAGTGGCAATATCATTGTTAATCTGGAAAGTGGAGAGAATCACATAAGCCTCTTTCTCTTCTTTTCTTAACAGTGACTAGGCCACTGCTAAGATCTTACGGTGCTTCTGTGTGAAACGAAAAAAAAGATGTCTTCTTTGAAAGATCCAGCTGAATCCTGTGAAGGGTGGGACTATCTTCAAAACATACTTATCTACCCACCAAAACATCAATGACATTCTTCACAGAAGTAGAAAAATAATCCTAATATTGTCTGGAACCACAAAACACCCAGAATAGCCATCCTGAACAAAAAGAACAAAACTGGAGTAATCCTATAACCTGAATTCAAATTATACTACAGCATGGTACTGGCATAATAAGAACAGACACAAAGACCAATGGGACAGAATAGAGGACCCCCAAATAAATCCAGACCTCAAAAGTGAACTGATCTTCTAGAAAGGTGCCCAGAACATACAGTGGGGAAAGGACAGTCTCTTCAGTCAATGGGGCTGGAAAACTGCATATCCATATGCAGAAGAATGAAACTAGACCCTTATCTCTCTCCATATGCAAAAATTAAACACTTATAGACTTAAATCTAAGACCTGAGACTGTGATACTTCTAAAAGAAAACACTAGGGAAATGCTTCAGGACATTGTTTTAGGCAAGGACTCCTTGAGTAATAACCTCAAAGCAGAGACAACTAAAGAGAAATTGGACATGAATTTTAGATAGCATGAAGCTAAAAATCTTCTGCCCAGCTTCTGCACAGCAAAAGAAACAATCAACAAAGCAAAGAGACAACCCACAGAATGGGAGAAAACATTTGCAAACTACCCATCTGACAAGGGATGGATGACTGGAGCAGAGAAGGAGTTCTGACAACTCAGTAGGAAGAAATCAAATAATCCTATCAAAAATGGACAAAGGATCTGAATAGACCATTCCTGAAAAGAAGACATACATATGGCCAACAGATATATGAAAAAATTTTCAACATTATTAGCCATCAGAGAGATGCAAATCAAAACTATAAGGAGATGTCATCTCAACCTAGTTAAAGTGGCTTTTACCAACAAGACAGGCAAGAACAAATGCTGGTGAAGCTGTAGAGACAGGGAAACCCTGCACATTGTTGGTAGGAATGTAAGTTAGTGAAAGCACACTAGAGAATAGAATGGAGGGTACTCAGCTAAAACAGAACTACCATATGACCCAGCAATTCCACTGCTAGGTATACATCCAAAGGAGAGGAATTCAGTATATTGAAAAGTTATCTGGTTTAGGCGCGGTGGCTCATGCCTGAAATCCCAGCACTTGGGAGGCCAAGGTGGGTGGATTGCCTGAGCTCACAGGTTCAAGACCAGCCTGAGCCAGAGAGGGACCCTGTCTCTAAAAAATAGCCAGGCGTTGTGGTGGGCACTTTTAGTCCCAGCTACTTGGGAGGCTGAGGCAAGAGAATTGCTTAAGCCCAGGAGTTGGAGGTTGCTGTGAGCTGTGTGAGGCCACAGCACTCTACCGAGGGCCATAAAGTGAGACTCTGTCTCTACAAAAAAACAAAACTGAAGGAGTCAAAGGGTCAAATGGCAGCATATGATTACTTCAGTTTTGATTGTTTGGCCTGTGGCTATTTCCTTTTGACTCAATCCAGGTCTACAAGCTAAGGCTGAAGAAATGGGTAAATACAGAAGAACCTGAATTGACCACCCAATGGACTATAACAAACTGGTCAACATATGGAGGTCGCCAAAAGAAGGAGCTAGGCCTATTGTAGTGATATGTACAAGTAGTGCATGTCCGGTGTTTAAAAATTAGGTTAACATAAGGAAGTGGTCAGTGTGGGGAGGTGGCTGGCTATGGACGTTCTACTGTCATTAAAAAGAGAGGGAGAGAGAGACTACAATGGTTCGCATCATAAAGAAAGAAAATAAAAAGGAACTTTTTTAATTGGTGTAATGATTTCTCAATAACCCCAACTTTACTCATGGAACTTTTAATCACATCAAAAAGAAAGCACCTAAAAATCTGCTCTTTCAAAAAAATTACTCAGTAAGTAAAATTACAATAAAGGATGTTCTACTTCTTGACCTTGGTGAGGATTACATGAATGTGTTCATTGTGACAGCTGCATGTACTTTTCTGTACTTACATGTATTAAGTTGGCAAAAAGATTAAAAACCTAAATACATGAGGAGAAGTAAGTAGGGTTGTAACCGTTTTGCAAAATACAGAGCTCATGTGAAGAAGAAAGCTTTAGAAAAGTTCACATCTTGCTAAGACAACAATTTAAGTTCAAAGATGTATCCTGTGAAATGCAATTACAAAAAGGAGTTCTCTGAATGGGTATGTGACAAATAACTGCCATTTGGAGAACTTAATAGATGTGACTTTACTGTGATCAATGGAATAGTCAGCGCTTTCTAATAGAATTCTCTGTGATTGTGGAAATTTCCTGTGTCTCCATTACCCAGGACAGTAGCCACTCGCAACATATGGCTATTGAGCAACTCAAATATGACTTGCATGATTAAGAAACTGATTTTTTAATTTAATTTCATTTATTGAATTTAAATAGTCATACGCGGCTAGTGGCTACTGAATTGGATGGCACAACTAGAGTAGGAAAATCCAAACCAAATATTTAGCTTTAATGTTCATATTTTTTTTGGCTGGGGCTAGGTTTGAACCCGCCACCTCCGGCATATGGGACCAGCGCCCTACTCCTTGAGCCACAGGCGCCGCCCTTTAATGTTCATATTAATAAAGTTGTGCCTACAGAAAAAATAAAGTAAAATGCCACTCTTTATTCTGCAAGGCCCCCAGTCTGAAGTGTCTTGTTACTGCTGACAAGGCCTGCGTGACTGACCATTTGCTCCCCAAGAGACAAAACCTGACATTGCTTTTAAGTACAAAATGACACTGCCAGTGAGCTTTACTTTCAATGGAACAATTGCTTTCTAGTTAAAGGGGTTTCTCAAAAGGTCTAAAGATTTGCTGTCATGAAAATACATGTTTTGCCACCATCTTTTCTCTTTTTTTTTTTCAAGGAGTAACAGGCTGCAACAGCAGAAAGATGTTTAATTTTTCTTGAAAATATTGGGGTAAAAATTACAGTATTCCAATTTAAGGCTCTTTGAAGTCAAATTTGCATGTTAATGGTTAAATGAACATAGAGCACAAGTCATCACAATGTGTTTCGTATGTTAACTCTGATTTTTTTCCTCTGTCCTATGTATGACCTATTATGCAATATGGTATATAGTAGTTATTAAAACTGTGTATTAACAGCAGGGGCTCTTAGGTCATAGATTGTACCAAAAAAGAGATTGTGGCATTGATTTGGCTCACCAACCATAGTCGGCCTACACTTGACATAAAGAATTAATGGTATTAATGTGACGATGTAAATGATTTGCTTTATTTTGCCTCAAAGAAGAAAGTTGGCCCATGCATACTATGTAGTCTTGCATTTGAAGTTTTATATCAGCAAAAAAGTAAAATAAATAAAAGAAAATAATTTCTAGGTAATTTTCTGCCTCCTTCACCAAACTGTAAACACATGAAGGCAGTATCTTACTATACACATAGTTTATTAATATTTGCTGATTAGATGAATAGAATAAATCACAAAGATCATTATTTTACAAAGATGGAAAAGTGAAAAATGAAGGGCAGAAAATATCTTATTTAAATTCATTTGATCATATATATTAAACAAACCATGTCCCTCTCTAGCACCCATGGCACATGGCATTGTAGAGCCCTCTTACTTTATATTATAGAAGAATGTTATTATGTACAGAAACTCAGAAGCTAAGGCTATCCAACATCAGATGGCAATGTGACACTGGCTTCATCTCTAGGTTCCCAAATGTGATCCATAGATCTATGTCTGTATTTTTATGCCAATACCATACTTCTTTGATCACTATAAGCTTGTAGTATAATCTGAAGTCTGGTAATGTGATGCCTCCAGATTTATTTTCATTTCATAGAATTGGGTTGGCTACTCTGGGTTTTTTCTGTTTCCATATGAAACGAGAACCCTTTGATCCTGTAGTTCCATTACTAGATATCTACCCAGAAGAAAAAAAATTATTTTATCATAAGAACATTTGTGCTTGAATGTTTATAGCAGCTGGATTCATAGTCACAAAGATGTGGAAACAAGTGCCTATCAACTTATGAATGGATCAATAAACTGGTAAAAGTCCATGGAATATTCTTCAGTCATAAAAAAAAATGGAGACTTTGAATTTTTTGTATTTACCTGGATAGATCTGAAGAACATTTCTCTAAATAAAGTTTCTCAAGAATGGAAAAGCAAGCATCTCATATACTCAATACTATGTTGAAACTCGTAGACTAACAACTACAGGCCCACATGAGAGAAAAATATAATTGAATTCAAGAAGGGAGAAGGGAGAGGAAGGGGAGTAGGGGTTGGTAAGTTAACAGTTACAACGTAGGGGTGTATGGCACACTTGCTGGATGAAGGAATCAATTGCAATTCAGACTTTACCTTACAAGTGGAAACAATGCACTCTCATATTAATCTGGAAAAAAAAAATGGAAAAGCTAAAGCTAGAAAACAAAAGAGACGTAATAGTTTGGAAGCCCAAGGCAAAAATGTGAGAGCTGAAAATCAAAGCATTGCAGCAGAGGAACACACCGTATGTCTGTGTATACCCGTACTTTCATGGTACAGCAGGGGCTCTTCCACAGTTTTCTGAATGGGCTAGTTTCATATTATATTTTAGGCTTTGTGGGCCATAAGGTTTCCATTATATATATATATAGATAGATAGATAGATAGATAGATAGATAGATAGATAGATAGATAGAGAGATGTTATTTTTTTATTTATTTAAATGACTCGGTAGAAATGGGGAAACCATTCAACCATTCTTAGGTCATAGATTGTACCAAAAAAGAGATTGTGGCATTGATTTGGCTCACCAACCATAGTTGACCTACACTTGACATAAAGAATTAATGGTATTAATGTGACAATGTAAATGATTTGCTTTATTTTGCCTCAAAGAAGAAAGTTGGCCCATGCATACTAGGTAGTCTTGCATTTGAAGTTTTATATCAGCAAAAAAGTAAAATAAAAACAATTTGGACTTTATTGATTTAGAATTCAGATACTTCCACAAAAATGATTCTTCACATTCTATCATTAAATACTAAAAATAAAGAAAGAAAGGAATTTAATCAAGAACAATCAATCAGAACAATATTGAGCCAGTTACAGATGTGTTTGTAGATGGCATGGACAATCTGTAAGAAATGACCTCATTAATAAAACTGAACATTTTATAACAACAGGAACCCACATTCCATAGAATGCTGAAAATATCCAATAATAAAAATTGCTTGCAGAAGAAGACACTTTCCTAAATGCTTAAGGAGCCTCCTGAATTGAAAGAATCCTTTGGAAAAATCTCATCACTATTGCTGGTTATGAAAAATATTATACCCATGTCCAAATTTTATTTTGCATATGATTTAGTTATTTTCCACATCAGAGAAATAAACCCCTAAAATGAACGAGATGTGTCTATTCTTTCTTCTACTTATAGAATCAGCATATTATTCTCCAAATAATGTATGATTAATAGATTTTTAAAATGTGAACACAGTGTTATAACTTCTAAATAAAAAATACCCCATAATTCTCTTTCCTTTCTTCTGGTTTATTGAGTAAATTATACATTTATATGTTCATTGTAGATGCACCGTAAAGACTTAAGAATATCAATTAACTGAGAAGCACTGAAACAGAATATACCTGTTATCTCAATACAGCCTAGTATAGATAGTACTTGTATATTTCAAATACAGTCTCCTACAGAACTTTAGACTTCAGAAAACATTGTGAAATGGTTCTGAAGTAACCCCTTAATTTCGAGAGAGGTAAATGTCTAGGGGGGAAAAAGTTCCTTCCAGTGAATAAAAAAATAGGGTGGTTAAAAAGAAATCAATCTTTTTAATATTTTTTTTCTTTTTAGATAGCTAAAATTGCTAAAGTGGTTAAGGTAGCATATAATTTTTCTTTCTGAAGAATTTTTTCCAGTTTGACAAGTAAATAAATGTTTAACTCTCTCCCTCCTTTTAGTGCTGTGGAATCAAGAAGAAATGGAAAATAACTGCAGCGTGTTTACAACACGAGTTTCTTTCTCTACAGGAAACACACAATGAGAACACTTTATAGATGAATTGTGCCTTTGATTGGATGGAGAATGATGGACTAGCTTTGGTTTTACGGAATTGGATAATTTGTCACAGTTTTGCCCCTGGAAAAATGACAACCCAAAAGAAAACTATCAGAAAGACTTTTCAAAATAGTGATGAAATACAAAACTGATATTTTTGGTGCTCAGAAGTATTCTGAAATACATAATTTAAAAAGAAAATTACTAAGTTATAAGAAATGCTGTCTTCATCAGTGAATGTCCACAGATTTCGGGTTGCAGCACAAACCATTCCTCAAACTTCAAGTCATATTATTTACTGAAACATCATTTTGAGATTGCTTCATGATTAAATAAGATCACACTTTTGTCTAACCCCCTTTTTGTTATTTAGCGTTACTTATTAATTAATGAAAATGTGCATAATGTGGGACATGCACATATAGTTTGAATTTTATTTTTCTCTGATATTATCCATCCTGTAAATGCCAACACTGTTCAAAGAGTATCAAAATGTTAACTGCCGCTATTGCAGTAATGGAAATCTGAGTTAGAAAAACATGGTAAATAGATGTCCATTTGTGAAGTTATGGAATTGCAGCTACAAATTATAGCAAAAAAAAAAAAAAATATATATATATATATAGTTGGTTTGGTATGCAGCAGGGAAAATGTAAGATTATATCCTTACTCTCTCAAGGGTCACAGCTGACAACCCTATAACAAAAAAACAGATTTGCAAGAGACTAACGCAGCAAATATGCTATATGTTATGCTACATATATACGGGCTGCCCTCTTGCATTCCCCGCCTCTGTTGCCAGAGGTTCTGTTCCCCGTCTTTTGCTTATCTATCTCTTTTATCTTTCAAGAAAATGGACACAAATGGACAAATGTGTCCATTTTCTTGAAAAGAAAAACATGCTGCATATTTAACAAGGCTTTAAATGATGCAGGAACCTTCATGAATGCCAACCCCAAGACCCAAGGAAAATTGTATATTTGCACTCCAAGTCTCATGAAAAATTGTATAGTTTGGGAAAATGTGATTGGAGGAAAGAGTATGATGGAATGGTAATAAACTTGGGGAGGTGGGTACTCAGCAAAGCTATTTGCTCAGATTTTTCTTGGCCTCCTTTTGCTGAGTAACTTCCTCCTGTGCCTAGGAAGGTCACCTGTCACCTACTTTTCATCCCTTGCAACCATGAGTTTGAGGTAGAGGTGAGCTAGGCTTGATGCTACCATGCTCTAGCCTGGGCAACAGAGTGAGACTGTCTCAAAAAAAAAAAAAAAAAAAATTCCATCTCCAGTTGAACTGCTATTAACAGTGAACTCATACAATTTGGAAGGTTGTTTTTATCTTAAAAAAAAAAAAAAAGATGAGGAAGAATATCAATATGATTTTTGCCATCATTTTCAAATTTGATTTTAGAAAATTGGTTAGCAACATTCTTAAATGAATTTCTTTATAGTTTTTGAAAATATTTTATTTTTAACTGTGAGGCCTCAGAACAGCGTTCTTTTAGGTTTTATGACTTGCCTAGAGGGAGCAGGGAACTGGAGAAAGGAGGGTGAGAGAAGATCAGAAGGAAAGGGGCTTTTATGGCCCTTCCTAATCTCCTTCAGCTCAAAGTTCTCAGCAAACCACACTCCCAAATGCTAAGGTGTCCTGTTCTGAGGCCCAGCAGTTAAAAATATCATATTTTTCAAAAAATACATACTTTGATACCTATTCTTTATTTTTTTGGTGTCTGTCTCACAAGCTAATT
This sequence comes from Nycticebus coucang, assembly GCF_027406575.1. Taxonomy (NCBI): domain Eukaryota; kingdom Metazoa; phylum Chordata; class Mammalia; order Primates; family Lorisidae; genus Nycticebus; species Nycticebus coucang. Next base: position 46,095,398 of record NC_069787.1, read on the forward strand.
TAAACTGATTAAACCTACACCAGTCTTTAAGGAAAGGCTGATATTAAAAAATGCCTTCAATACTCTTTGGGTACAAGTCTTTGTCTAATTTTTTCATTACTAAAAAAGTAATGATAAAAATGATTTTATCTTGGTCATTACTCAAGACCATTTTACTGCTCTGAAGATTAAACTTACTTTTGAATATAATCATTCATTAGGCATTTTCTCCATTTAGGACACCTGGACCAAAATCTTTTTGTGTGAGATTTACAGATCATCTTTGTATATTTTTGTTCTAGTTGTTCTACTAATGACTTATGCTCGAAATAACATCAATGGAAAAGAATTACTTCAAACAAATGACAATTTAGATGAGCAGTGTTTGACCTGTGGCCATCTCCTGGAAACCAGACAAGCTAAAATCCAACCTTTCTTCCTGAAAGGTGGGAGAATATAAAAAATATCAAGTTTTACAGATCAGATATCTATCTATTCTGAGAGTAGCACCAAAGAGTTCATTTTGCAAGAAATCTGTGACTGCTTTTCTCTGTTATCTGTCTCAAAATTTTAGGTTATCTAAGCTACTTTTCTTCCAAAGAAGCAATAGGCTCTGAATCCTGCAGGAAAGAAAGCACACTTTCCTCTCCTGTCTCCTCACCATTCATAGACTACCCTGAAATTTGAGGTCAGTGTTAGGAACAAGAAAGAAGAGGGTGAAAATCCTTTCTGTTTTTCCCTTTTCTGAAATCTTAAATAGAAAATCGTCGTGACAGCATTTTTTTTTTTTCACCCTAGGGTAAGTCCAAAATAAGTAGTAAAGTTTATGGAAATAGAGTCATAAACTGGTTGAATCTGCAATTGTGAGAAATTCTCCATAAAATATTCATTATGGAGTTGAGAATCTATGACACTTCCACACAATGATTTGATTTTTTTCTTATGGGAAACGAATGGGATTGACCAAACATAATTTTTATTCCCACTAAAGTACAAGCACATGATTTTATTTGGGTATACTTTCCCAGAAGATAGGCCTTACCTAAAGTTCCACAGTAAAGAATACATAATTTTTGCATAAATTCTTGGGGAAAATGAAAAAAACACCTCTTCTTCATCAGAAATAATATATGCTTCATTTAAAAATATTTCTTATACAAAATAAAGAGAAATATGTTCCCCAAGACACCAAATATAGTAACAGAGTTTGGATTTTTTTAACACCATCAGTTCTTGAGAAATATTAGGAATGGGGTACAGTTGCTCCCTTTTGACCTTGGAATGGTACCCAGTAAGACACCCAAGGACCCCTCTAGTGGGTAAAGACAAGTTTATATCTCTACCTACAGTCATCAGGACAATGTTGGTTTTGAAGCTAAAACTGATAATACTTGCATGGATCCCATCTTAAAAGAGAGAACTGATAGAATATGAGAATTCCCATTTAATGCTTGGTGCTTTATTTGAAGGGACTGTAAGGTCAGTACAATGTGCAGTCGAATGGAAGGAAGGGAGGCAACACAAAAGTTTCAGAAACTAAAATACTTCTTTTTCACACGCGAGAAACACAAAGGTGTTCATCATTTCCAGATCTCACTGAATCTAGTTCTAGTCTACAATGTGTCCATGACAAATGAAATATGTCATATGGAAATTGCTCAAAGTACATCAAAAACGTTGACCCATCCTAGAAAAAGTAGGCTTAACTAAAAAAGCATCTTGAATCTGGTAAGTTTTGTGTAACATTTGAATTTGCATTATCCTAACATCAGAACAAAATTGGTGATTGTAATCCATCTCACGAATGTGTTGATGGATGTGATGCTTGTAGAGATCATAAGGACATTGGGTGTATTATCAAATCTACTATTCTTTCTTTACAGTCCTATTTGCAAACAAAATTCCATTTAATCTAACATTTCTCTAAAATAATCAGTTCAAATGTTGACTTGTAAGATATTAAAACATCTGTTAAAATTTGCCAGACTTTGTGTAAAGTTTTTTAAAAAAGACAATAAACTAGGTCTGACAATTAAGTTCACAAACTCATCCTAGAAAAACTGTTACATAGTTCATTGATGAATGTCACTGTGGTCGCCTTCAAAGTAGTTCCCTTGAGAAGCCATGCACCAATGCCAGCACCTAGTCCACCCTTCAAAGTAATTCTAAAGTTCTTTTCTGGAATGACCTTCACAATCGTCATTTTATGGTATAGGAAAACATGCAACAACCATAATGAACGCCACTCAGCAAGACCCCTCCACACTTCAACATGAACACAGCTGTGAGACACTGATAGACCAAGGTTATAAACCCTCACAAAGTTGTGCAGCACCGCCAGCACAAGCTCATGGTGGCAAGTTCGTGAACTTAATTGTCCCACCTTCTACAATGACAGCTTAAAACAGATGAAAGTTGTATCACTGGGGAGAAGACAGGAGGTGACAGCGCAATCAGACCAAGTTGGTCATCACCTACCGCCTATTCTTCTGAAACCCCACTTATCTTTCTCCCAAATCATTGACTCTTCCCAAAGTTGCCTACACCCTCCCTCTTCTCTCACCTCTACTGGGTTAGGGATTAAAGGGTATGATCCCTCTTTCCTTTTCAATTATAAGGATCACAGCTAAAACCTCCACAACAAGGATAGATTAACAAGAGAAAAGTGTAACTAACATTTATTTGATCGTAGACTTTTACATAAAGGAGCCTTCAGAATGAAGACCAAATATAATAGGGAAAACTAGGTATTGTTATGTTTAGATTTAAAAAGTATGCATAGCTGTGTAGAAATATGATTGAATAAATAGGTCTGTATCTAATGCTAATAGACTAAGTGAGGAAATTCACCAGGGCCTCTCTGTTCAGATTTTTCTCAGCCCCTGGGTAGGGAGTTCAAACCGTTTGGAATGAGGATCTTAAATTCTTTATAACAACTGTTACATAAAAAGGCAGAGGGAAAATTACAGTAATAATTTTAGACTTCATGGATGGCATTAGGCAGAAAAGGGTTCTAGTTTCCACAACCCAGCTTTGGAAAGAGGGATTCCAGTTTCTGTAGCTTGCTTGGAGAAGAATGAGGGCTGAGAAACAGGAGGGCAGGAGAAGGTCAGGGAGACTTTGCTTCTGAGGCTGGATGTTCAGGCCTTTATTTCAGGATATTATTTTCTGAGCCTCCAAAAAGTTATAAAAGGCTCTACATCTCACTAATTTTGTGGTTATTCACTTTTCTTTCACATGAGGTTCTCAGCTACAGAACACATTTGTACAGAAGGTGCCCAAATTTTGATGTTTCAAATTCATAATTTTTAACTTTATGGTGGCTTTGTTAGGTTATTAGATGCATTTTGATTATGATATCTTCAGTGATGTATGAGTTTACCAGAATAGGGGAAAGATGAGTGGGTCTTCAGAAGAATAGGTGAAAGGTGATGACCAACTTCATCTGAGCAGGCAGTCATCTACTGTTTTCTCCCCTGTGATACAATTTTAATATGTTTTAATATGTAAATTTAAGCTCCCCATTGTAAATCAAGGAGCATCTGTATACCTTCTCTCCTATTAATCTGCCTACTCTTGATTTCATAAATTCAATTATTGAGCTCTCAGAGGGTAGCGGGAATGTTTTCCCTGCAATGGTTTAAAATCAATTAATATTGTATGAGTAGGAAAAAAAGAGTTGACCTAGACTCTGGTCTAGAAATGAGTGAGATCATTACCTTTTTTGAGTTATAAATCATATTTTCTAAATATTTAAATTGTACATTTGCCAAAGATATACTGTTTATATTTTCATTGTCAATGAAGTCTGTTTCTTCTTCTCTGAGGAGATAAAAAATGAACCATTCTACTTTATGAGTCAGAAAGTTATCACTTTTACAAGGTGGTTTTAGAGTGCAGCTCTCAAGTAGAACTCATTATTTTTTAAATAATGAGTTACAGTCTCTCTCAGAACCTTAGTCACTAAAGTATTCACTTCTGAGAATAGAGGTAAATTGTGAATTAGCTTAAAAACATGCAGTGACATCTTTCATTGTTGACAAACTAATTCTGTTGTATTAGTATTTGTAAGCTCAAAGACTGATGATTAAAACAGCCAAAAAATTCTTCCCTCTACCTAGAAAATCTAATGGTCTTGATGTTAAAGTGTAAATCTGAGTCATTTCATTTTTGAATTTGTAATTGTATTGGCAAAATTGATTCTAACAGTTTCACACAAGAGTCAAAAAATTTTTAGGGAAAGTGTCATTATTTGAAATGAATGTGTCAAAGTCACATTATATAAATACAGGACATAGGAGACATGATACAACAGTAATTCATCTGATAAAGGCATGGGGGTTGATTTGATCCTGAGAGCAGTATGGAGGAGAATCATGGGGGAGAATCACTGGGAAGCCATAAGTACAGAATTAATTGGCAAGTAAAGGTAAAATCATTTCTCTTATATAGCTAGAAAAATTAACATATGTTAAAGACTTTATTTTACTCATACGATAACAAGGAACCAGGCTGAGGTTCTAACTGATTCAAAGGAAAAGTCAAAAGGTCAAAAATGTACATATTATAAAGTAATACAGACATGAATTGCAATGGGAACAAAAGTGGTTTTTCCATAGGAGGGTGGAAATAATTTAAAATCACTCCTACACAGGAGTTTGTATAGCTATAAGTTACCCATTTACAAAGAGTTGCAAAATGGCTCCAACACCAATGAACAGAGTTGGAATCTAGTAACCAGGAGCGGTAACATAACAGAAAACAGGCATCGTTGTCTACTGAGTATAATATTTTCTACACATGACTGCTAAATGAACAGTTACAACCTGAAGCTGATCTAACAGAAATAAAGACACAAGTTCAAGGGAGACTATAGCTCACCTTCACTGTGTACAAATGAGAATGAAGCTAAAACATGTAAATTCTCAATGTAATTCTTAAAAATAGAACTATTCATTCTTACCTCACCCCTATACCTCCCCTGTCACTCTTAGTCTTTCCCAGTTTGGACAGAACAACAGGGTCTACTCAGCCATTTAAATCCCCTAACTGGAAAATATCTACTTATCTATTTTTCTCTTTCCAAGCCACCCACCCAAACTCTAACACCCTCAAATACAAGCAGGATAGAAAGTACTTATTATAAATTTATTCCCATTTGGTCTGTTTCCAATCTTCACCATTTCCACCCTAGATTGCATTATAATCTCTCTCCTTGTACCGAGTAACCTCTTGAGAGTTCTCAAGCTCCACACTCTCCTCTCTAAGCCATTCTCCATAAAGAAGACAATGTAATCTCTTAAAACAGTATATTATATCAAATTATTACATTTTTAAGCCCAATAGATACCATTAGGATTTAAAATAAAATCTAAATACTCCACTATACACAGTAGGCCCCATTAAACATGCCCTCATCTATAACTCAAACTTTAATTCTTTCTATTTGAGCTCTGGTTCCACTTACTCCGTACCTACTGAATTCCCTTTATCCTTTCAACACACCAGTCTGGATATTTCCTTTGTATTAGCTTTTCCCCTTTGCTTAGCTCCCTTATGCCCCAGATTTTTTCCAATTCAAAGGCAACTTGTCGGAAGGAGAACTGCTTGCCTGTTCCATTTAATATAATGCTCCAGAACACACTCTTCTTACGTAAATCTTCAGAACAAATTATTGTTGAATAAAATTTAAAATTATTTAATTTCTTTATCATCACCCACTTTGCTCCAATATGCAAATTATCTAAGATCACGGCTGAACATAAGCACACAAAAAGATTCTAATACCGTTGGCCATCAGTCAATGTTAATGGAATGAATGATTAATTCATACTTCTTTTAATCAAAGAATTAGATAAAATACATTTTTTTCTGACAAGGTGAAATTTCTAGGATTTATGATGAATTCAGACCTATGAGAGAAAAATGGAATTAGGCTTACAAATACTGCTGGCTTTAGGGCTAATGGGAAAAAATAATTAGACTTCTGATTCAAGAAAGACTAGCAGGGGTTTATTTTAAAGGGGTCAGATTAAATTCCATGGTAGGGGAATACTCTAGACTTAATGTTGGTTGTCAGTGAAAATAACCCATGTGGCAACAAGAGCTAGAATCACTGAGTTTAGTTTAAAATAAACATCTCCCCAGTATGTCTGATAGAAAAGCATCAGCTTTCTAATTTGTCATAAGGAGGTAATAACTTTTCATTTCTTCTTTCAAAAGACAAAATTACCACAAATTTAAAGATCTTAATTACTTTTGCTTGCGATCCTAGAATCCGAAAATGCCTTATTCTATGAAATAGAGTGTTCTGATGAGCTGGGCAGAGGAGGTTGGCTTTGTAGATGGCAAAGGGCTGAGGAAAGCAGAAACAACAAATAGTAGATTGGTCTTTCAAAGTTACTTTCCTTGTAAAGGTTAAAGTAGAGGGGACCCTTAGGACTTCCTCATCAGGCAGGATAAAACTGTCTTGTTTAGGAATTATATTTCTTCCTCTCTTGATTTATCAGAAGGAGAGATAAGGAACTTAGTTTCTAAAGACTTAGAGCATTAGCATGAGTGATTCCATTTTGATTTGGTCTATTTGGACTTAGTGCAGGAGTCCTGTTCAAACTGATGGCCTCCTATACATTTTGTATAACACTGCTTATATTCTATTTACTTGTGCAAATACAAGGAGATTGTGCATGAGAATGCCCTTTGAAAAATGAAATCTTGTGCCAATATGATGCATCATTGTTGTTACAACCACATTGTGTCACAACCACATCATTGTTACTTTCAGGATCCCCATTTTCTCATTTAAAAAATCTGTGTTAAAATACCTCTCTCCTTGCTTTATGAGGTCAGTATATTTATAAAATTTTAGTTTGCCTCTTATGTGGCAGTACTATAGATCCCATTAGAAAGGAATAAGATGGAAAGTCTATTGATGTGCTTACTACTACAATGGGATCAACAAATGTGGCGAACACCTGTGACAGGAAACTTTGTGCCAGGAAATTTATATAATCCATTTATAGTAATAAGGTAAGTCTACAAAGATTTGGGGAATTTTTAATTATTTTCAAGTTATGTTGCCAACCAAAACTTAATCTAATTTGCTAGAACCAGTCAGACATCTACTGAAAAGGTCTCTTCATTGCTTCATCCTTCCTGCTTGGTTTATGGCTTCCTACTCAGCCTAACTGTTATCACTAAGCAGCAAATATTTCTATCTCATTTATCAGATTCTTGCTTACCCAAAATGTATATTTTTCTTTGTTTCTAGCAACAAATATACATGACCCTGTACAAAAAATACTTACTATTGACTGAATGATTGTCAGGTGTCAAGCACTGTGTTAAAAAGTTCAATGTGCATTAATAATGATTCTCATGCTGTGACAGGCACTATTACAAGTGCTTTGCAGACATTAATTCATCTGGTTCTCCATAAAATCTTATGGTAGATACAATCTCCCCCCATTTTCAAATGAGAAAATGGAGATGAGTAGGGAAGGAAAATAATTTTTCCTCTACCCTTCATAGTATTCAGGTGGATGGATCTTTATTACAAGAGACTAATAAGAGAAAAATAAGCAGAAATTTAATAGTTTGAGATATTTAATAGTTTGAGTATCTTTTGAGATACCCAAAGGAATGAGTAAATGTAGAAGTAGCTTTGAATTTAGGTTTAAATACCATTTTTCACTGAAATAAAGAAGTGTGGGGAAGGTTAATGAGGTGCAGATGCCCAGGAAAAGCAATGTAGAGGCGAAGTGGGGCATTCCAAGGGGTAAGTTCCCCTGAGCCATCTCAAAATTCATTGAAAAATAAATTTGCAAAAGAAAGATTAATAGGAGAAAAGACATACAAATTGATTTAATGTGTATATGTAGGAGTCTACAGAATGAAGACTTTAAAACGCAAGAGACATCATCACCCCCACTGCCCATTTTTAGCTTAGGTTCCACAAGGTATTGATAGTTGTGTAGAAACACGATTGGATCAACAGGATATGATCTACTGCTAATTAAGTGAGTTTATTATCTGTCAAGATTCTTCTTGGTCTCCATAAGGATGAATTCCTTCTGTGTGTGGGCAGGATCCTTTCTGTAATGGAAGTCTTCTTATCCACAGTCAAACAACCAACTTAGTTCGGATAATTCACTATGGCTAGTTTTTACACAGCCACGATGTGTAAAGCGGGTGGAAGTAAAGTAAAAGTGATATTTTTAGGTCTTCCGGCTGGCTTTGGGAAAAAGAGGTTCTAGTTTCAATGACATACCTTTGGGAAGAGGAATTCTCATTTCCATGGCTAGCCTCAGGAGAGAAGGGGACTGAGCGACAGGAGAGCAGAAAGGGTCAGAGAAAAACTTTTGCATCTGATGTTATGTCTGAAGACTGAATTTTGGGGTATTGCTTTCTGAGCCCCAGCAACCTTAAACATGGCTAAGTTTTGTTATGTGTTATGTAGATTTAAGTTGGTGCCTTCTCCATTGATAGGAGTTCCTAGTGACTTAGACTCATCCTTGTGTTCATGGTACAGAGTGAGAGACATTTCTACAAACTGATTTTGTTTATAGATACAAATTTCCATTACAAGAGGGTTATTTCTACTCAGCACTTCTATGTCTGCAGATCCTCAAAGTAATCGCTCAAAATAATCCTTATGCTAAAGGGGCATATATGAGGCAAACATACTCTGATCTTCTATTGTAGCAGAGGGAAAGGTCTAATAAAAAGGAAAATATTTCACAATTTGCCTCTTTAAGACATCCACTCTTCTTGAAATTAAAACCTGCATTCTTGCTGAAAGCTGGCAATCAGAAGGGCAAGAAAATGTTCTTTGCTGTTTGCCTTTTAGTATCATCAACCACAGGAGATGGTTCAACAGAATTGTCTGGACAAAGGTCAGGAGATCATTTCCCTGGAGATGAGGTTGACCTAACCCACCAACTATAGTTGAACAACAGCTCAAAGCCACAACATGTGACACGGGTCATAGATCCAAGCCCAACCTCAACCTCCACAACCCTTTACAAAGCCCAGTATTTCTGCTTAAAGGCAGGATGACAGTGTTTTAAGAGACTGGTCTGGCTTGCCAGAAAATTAATAAACTTCTCTTTCCTTTTCCCCAAACTACTTGTCCCTGTTTTTTGTTCTCACTGATTCAGCCTCAAGGGCAAAGACTAAACTTTGGGTAACATTGTAGTCATACTTTGGGGTACCATACATTGGCGCATCATAGCCACAATAATACTATAGACACATAAAAGCATTCACAGAACTAAAAAGTGGTAAACTATAATAAAAACTTTAAAAAATCTTACCATAATGCTGAACAATAGGTATTATCTTCCATATAAGGACATCAATATCACGATTTGGGCTCAAAATACTTAACTGCTTAGTCCAAGGCTGCCTGAGAGAATAAGGACTCTAACACGATCCTTTACAAATTCCCATCCTAGGCTTTTCCAACACTCGTATGTGCTTTATATTAGGAGAGAACAGCCTTGTCCTCGTCTATTCAGTGAGGTGAACCCTCTCTGCCTACTCATATCGTGGGGGTAACCAGGCCTAGAATTAGAAAGTGTTTCCCAACAAACAAATAGCACCAAACAGTGGAGTGCTTTAATCCCAGATCATCATTCATTTTACCCTCCGTGTTCTCAGGGGCAAACACTCAACAAGCTGTCCAAAAACAACACACACCAGTTCCATTAAAGACATTAGAGGATCTGTGTGGGAAACTCCTTCTCCCTCCCTAGAAAACACGTCCTGCTTCTCTTCTAGTGAACGTCACCATTCAAGGTGTCTTCTAGACCTCACCTCTGCATTCCCAGTCTGAGCCTCCTATTTGGAAAAAAGCTGAGAAAAAGTTCCTGAAAGTGAGGCTCCTGGGACCTCCTGGGGGTGTCTAAGGAAGAGGAAAGGTCCAAATTTATCTAACACCTTATTTTTTCATCTTTCATTTTTTTCTCAATGCTAACAAAAATGAAAAATGAATATCCAAACCAATATTTCTGAGTCATATAGTAAAAATATGATGCCGACCCATTTGGGTTTTTGTCATCAATATAAAGACAGTAAATATCATTTTTTAAAATTATATGTATATATATTAAAATTATAAATATATATATTTAATGATTCCTGATAATCACATCCCCTTCTGAACAAAAGGGCAGGAAAATGTTCTTGGCTGTTTGTCTTTTAGTATCATCAACCACAGGAGATGGTTCAACAGAATTGTCCGGACAAAAGTTCACCTACCACCTTTTGTAGAGCTGAGTCCTGACATGCCCTTGTATTCATTACAGCTGATGCTGTGGTGGGTCATACCTGGGTCAAGACTCAGAATGGGAGGAGTGGGGGGAGTGCGGGTTGAGGGAGGGTGGTTAGTGGGACCTCACCTATTGTGCATATTGTAAGGGTATATGTTGTCAAATAGATTAATAGTAGAGTATAAATGTCTTAACACAAAAATTAAGTAAATGAGGTGAAGGCTATGTTAACCAGTTTGATGTAAGCATTCCAAATTGCATATAAAATCAGCACATTGTACCCCATAAATTCATTAATGTACATAGTTATGATTTAATAAAAAAAAATGTTAAGAGAAAAGAAAAAGAACATGATAGCTCAAACATGACACCTTGGAAAAGCCACAGAAGCAAGTAAAGTCATTTCTCCACCTGCTTTTCTATAGGAAACAGAATCATAAAGGAATTCTGTGACCTACATTACATGAACAACGGGTGGAGACCCTTCGCCCATACTCCATACTCAGGGGAAAAGAAATGCTCCACAGACAAGCCAAGAAAAATCTGGACAACAGGCTTGTGGAGTTCTCCCTAGTTTATTACCATTAGGTCATTCGCTTTTCTTTGTCTAATCACATTTTTGTGATTTTTACTGCCTCTTCTTCCTTTAACCTAAGGATAAAATAACAATTTTCCATCGGTCGCTGCACCTTACTTTGTTAAGACTCCCCTGTCATGGAAGACTTTATTTAATACATTTGTGACATTTTCCTTTTGTTAATCTATTTTTGTTGTTGTTGTTGTTGTTGAAGTGTGACATTCATGATTTCTGCAATGAGTGAGGAAAAGGTATTATTTCTCCCTTATGCCTGTTTGAACTGACCAAGGAACTTAAATCCAAAGATGAGCAAAATTCTCTGCTCTTTGGAGCCAGGCTCAAAAACAGATTTCCTCAATTTTATCTTGTTCTGGGGATTTGGAAGGAAGAGTATATTTGAGAGATTAGATACATAGAAAAGGAAAAAAAAAAAGAAGAGTTATTGAGCATAAAGGCAATAATTGATTTCAAACCCTACACTTTCCTTATGGCAAAATTTCTCAACTTTGGTATTTTGGGCCCGATACTTCTTTTTGTGTGTGGGAATTATTGTGAGTATTGTAGGCTATTTAGAGCCATCCCTGGACTCTCTACCCACCGGAAGCCAGTAGCACCTACTCCTCAGTCCTGACAATAAATAATGTTTCAAAACATTGTCAGTTGTCCCATGGGCACAAAATCATTCCCAGTTGAGAATAATAACGGCAAGGATCTTAAATCAGTAGATAAATATATACAGAAATCAAAAGAGAAGGTTTAATGATCTGTCATTCTAATAAAACCAGAACATGAATCGGTGTTGAAATTCAAGGTTCTTTGCTCTGCACTGACACTATTAAGAAACAGAAAGAGAAAGAGAGAATACAAATGAGAGGTGGGTATTCAGAAACACTGGTCTCAATTCCTCAGTCATTTCCCAAAGTAGGGAGCTGTTCCAGAAGAGAAAAAAACCTTTTCTTTCTCTCACGGTGATGAGATTTTTTTTGTGTCTGTGAGATTAAAATACCAGTTAGAGAGAAAATGCGTGAGGTAGAAAGAAGACAAAGATAATCCACAGAAGATAAAATATACAAATGGGCAGGCTGAATAATGAAGAAATAGAAACTAAGAGCAAGGAGAAAGCCTCCCTTGGCCGGAAGTAGGAATGGGGAGGATGGGTGCAGGGAGACCCTAACGCATGAAGAGCCAGAGAAATGTGAATCCGTATGCCTCGGCTTCCAGGGCCAGCTAAAGAGCATACGTCCTTGGCAACAATAGCAAAACCATCCTCCCAAAATAATCCTACTCATTTTCTCCCCTTTGCAATCAAACGAGTCAGATTTAAACATTGCTACTGCCATCATTTGTGTTAAAAGTCAATAATGTCATCCCAAAGGTGAACCCCAGTCCTTTAAAAAATATATTAATTTAAATTGCTAAAGGGCAGCCTGGATATTTGTATAGATTTTTAAAGCATTTCCGAGAGCATACATGTGCATGCATGACATTTCGTATCTTTCCTAGGATCCACCAAGACCTTACACTGCTATAAGACCAGGAGATGACTTTGTTTTCTCTGCTATTTTCCCCCACTTTTAGCTAGATATAAGAAGTCCAGTTAACTATTTTTGTCCGTTACATTTTTGTGAGATCTGCTTTTCTCTGCTGGAGATTGAATCTACTTCTAACCACTTAAAAGATTCTATTATCTTAGATACTTTTCAGTGTCTCACAGTATCTTTTCTAAATTCTCTAAATGCTAACATTACTCAAGTTTCCTTATTGTAAAAGATAAAAGCAAGCAAGAATAAACATGCTTATAAAAGTTCACATGATTAGAACAATAACCAGTTGTTACCATGGAAAACCATACTGATGTGACAAACTAAACTAATAGGAGGTTCATCCACCCCCTAAAAGTACACATGGTACAAGTTGAACATCACTAATCTGAAAATCAAAATTCCAGACTGCTCCCAAATTTTAAACTTTTTGAGCACTGATAGGATGCCACAAGTGGAAAATTCCACAACTGACTTCATCTGACAGGTCACAGTCAAATAACAGGTGCACAATACATACTTTGTTTTGTGTCTCCCTGGTGAAAATGATGTCCAGATGTGACCAAGAGAGCATGCCCACACATGGCATGGTACACATGGTACACATGTGGGCTAGACGTATCAATGACAGTTTTCCCCATAATGCCCCCACAATTATTAAAATGCATAAAATTACTTGAGGTTTTGTGTATATGGTGTATATGAAACACAAATAAATTCTGTGTTTAGACTTAAATCTTATCCCCAAGGTATCTCATTATGTATATGCAAGTACTCTAAACCCCCCATATGCAAAATTGAAAACCTTTCTGTCCCAAGCATTTCAGATAAGGGATACTCAACCTGTATTATCCTCACATCTAAGAGTTTTCTTTCCTTATGTTGCTTAGTTCACTTTTCATTACTACAAGTATGAGGCAAACCTTTAAAAAAGATAATCTCCTCATAACGTGTCGTCATATCCCTTCAACAATGAGTGAACATTCCTGGTGTTTCAAATCATTACTATGACTTGGAGATAATTGAACCTGGAATATGAGTCTCTCAATTTTAAAGACCTGATGAACATTGGTGACAACCTAGTCCATCTCTCATTATGGATGGAAAAAATAAATCCCTGAATACTTGGCTCAAGGCCAAATAATGATGAGTAATTCTGAGAGCTGAACTTAGATCGTTTTGCTCCAAAATTTGTTCACTGTTCTCTATCACTGTACTATACTATCTGTACATCTTTCTTTTCTTTTCTTTTCTTTTTTATTAAATTATAGCTGTGTACATTAATGTGATCATGGGGCACCATACAATAGTTTCATAGACCGTTTGACACATTTTTCAGAACACTGGTTAACATAACCTTCCTGGCATTTTTTTAGTTATTGTGCTTCTTTCTATATTGAGTTATATGTAGCCACTATGTAACTAAAAAATATACCAAAGTGATTTAATTTTTCTATCTTCAGGCGAATTCACTCTGAACTTCATTAGGCATAGAGCACAACCCCCAAGACAATAGATAGAGGATAATATGTGGATCAATACAAAAGTTTTGAGATGGGCTGTGTTATGGTCTGTTATTTCACTTCCAAGAAACACAGTTGACAGCAACCTTTCTGATTCATCCTTGCAAGTTTTATTTGCTTACACTCTTGGTGTTGCTAAGAGGTTTTTGTTTTTGTCCAGGCAGATTTTATGTTTCTTGATTTTTGTATACCTCAAAACTTCCATAATGAACCACATATATATTACCCATTCTATGCCAAGAATTGGGCTAAGCATTCTATATGTTATAATTTTATTTAATCACCAAAGGATTGCAATCTCTAAAATAGGTCCTACTTCTGTCTTGTTCATTGTTTGGCTATACAGACTAGAATATTTTATAGATACATGAAGAAGAAAAAGCTTATAAGGAGGTGAAAAATATAGACTCTAGATTGAGGCCTTGGTCATACCAGGATGAAAGGGCAGCTGCTAGTTCTCCCACGGTGGGGAAGTTGCTCAGTTGGTGACTCCAACTGAACCACATCTCCCAGGATCTCTGTCATTGAAATGAAATTCTGGATTCCAAATTTAAGTCTTCACTGATTATATTTGTTTTGAAAAACTCAAATCACATCCAGAACAATAGCTGCAAGGGAGGCAGGAAATGAACTGTAGAGGCTGGAAGGGGTTAGGAAGGCACACAGCAAGTAAGAGTGGATGCTGTAAAAGCCTATACAAATGACCCTCTACGATTATTATCCCATTTAAAATCAGTGAGAGGTGTGAGTACAGTTTCAATCTACTACATGTGGCTAACCAGTTCTCCCAGCACCATTTATTAAATAGAGATTCTTTTCCCCAATGCATGCCTTTGTTAGGCTTATCAAAGATCAAATATTTTTGTGCCAGTACCATGCTGTTTTGATCATGATAGACTGGTAGTATAAACTGAAGTCTGGTAACATGATTCCTCCAGATTTGTTTTTATTTCTGAGAACTGTGTTGGCCATTCGAGTTTTATTTGTTGTTGTTGTTCTATATGAAATTAAGTAGTATTTTTTCAAACTCTTCAAAATATGATGTTTGTGCTTTGATGGGGATTACATTAAATCTCAAGTTTGCTTTGTGCAGTATGGACATTTTAACAATGTTAAGTCTTCCCAGCCATGAGTGTGGTATATTCTTCCATTTGTTAATGTCTTCTGGTATTTCTTTTTTTCAGGGTTTTATAGTTTCATATAGTATTCTTGCTGGATAAAAGATTTAAATTTAAGACTCAGTATGATAAAAATTCTATAAGAGAATTTGGGGGAAACATTTGGAAATATTGGCCTGCAAAAAGATTTTATGAGGAAGAAACACCTGGAAATTTCAGCAGCACCAAAAATAAATAACTGATTTGATCAAGCTGAACACTTCTGTAAAGCTAAGGATACCATAACCAAAGCAAACAGCCAGCCTTCAGAATGGGAGAAGATTTTTGCATGTTATGAATCTGACAAAGGCCTGATAACTAGAATCTCTAGAGAACTTAAGTTAATCAACAAGAAAAAAGCAAATAACCCCATTTAAAGTCAGCGAGATACTTGAACAGAAAATTCTCTGAACATGACTGATGAATGGCCAACAAAAATTTTTAAAAAGCTCATTGTCTTTAATCACTAGACAAATGCAAATCAAAATCACTCTGAGATAGGGAGAATCTAATTCCAATAAGATTAGCCACATCATAAAGACCCAAATCTGCAGATGCTGGCATGGGTGTGGAGAGTAGGGAATACTTCTATACTGCTGGTGGGATTACGAACTAATACAACCTTTTGGAAAGAAGTATGGAGAGTTTTCAAAGAACTAAACGCTGACCTACCCTTGGATTCTGCAATCCCATTACTAAGTATCTACTCAGAAGAACAAAAATCATTTTACCACAAAGACATTTGCACCAGAATATTTATTATAATGCAATTCATAATTGCCAAATTGTTGAAGCAACCCAAATGCCCATCAATCCATGAATAGATTAACAAACTGTGGCATATGTATACTGTGGAATACTATTCAGTCATAAGAAAGGATGGAGACTTTACATCTTTGTGTTTACCTGGTCAGTAAGTATTCCATAAATGGGAAAAAAATACCCAGTGTACTCAATACTGATACAAAAACCAATATAGATACCTAGGAACAGCATTATGGGATCAAATGGGAGATCAACTTTCAGTTCCTTCAGAATTCTCCACCCTTTTTTCCATAAAGGTTGTATTAGTTTGCAATCCCACCAACAGTGTGGAAATGTTCCCTTCTCTCCAGATCTGAGCCCGCATCTGCAGATTTGGGGCTTTGTAATGTGGGATTATATAAACAATTACATGCCTATATGAACAAACAAACACAAATATAGTCTAGCAAGTGAGGAGGGGCAAGGAGGGAGGAGGGGGAGGGCAAAGGGTAGAAGAGGGGATGGCAGTTGACAGGGTCTCACCTAATGTGCACAATGCGAGGGTGTTACAACTTGAACTTTACCTTGGAAGTGAGAATAATGTAACCTAAAATGTATAACGTCATATTAATTTTTAAATTTAAAATATGTTTATAAAATTAAAAAAATAAAATGAGAAATCAGGTGATAGAATGTTGTGACCCGAACTAAGTCACGTAGCCTTCATGAGGTGGAACTGGTATTCAAATGTCGACTTATATGATTCAAATATCCTCTCTTTTCTCTGTACCACAATAACTCTCTTGATTTTCTTGACTGGCCCATTAAACCACAGAATCCCTCCTGATTTCTCTGCCCTCCGTCTTCCAGACCCCAATTTCAACTTTCTCTGCCTTAACTTTTTGAAATAAATTTAGCAAATGTTTATTCATACTTCATTCCATGAGTTTAAATATTCATCAGAAAACTGTGCTTCAGTTATGATTATGAGGCATGAGATAGCACAGCCTGCTGATATCCTCAAAGAAGCACACATATTGTAAGTTTGTAAGAAAGGTTACGTTCAGCATACAGTTAAAGAATCAGTGGCTAACTTAAGAAACTTAAAATACTGGTACTATTTATTAGGTATAAGTATATTTCTTTTAGAGATTAAAAAAATCAGAAAAGAATCTGATTACAGATAATGCAAACATAAACTTTGACAGTACCTTGTCCATTTATCCCAAGTTCCATTTAAGAAATATAGCTCGGTATTACTTAAAATTCAGTATTTCTTGACATTTCTGTGGTGAAGAATCATTTTCCCCTCCATTCCATAGAAGATTGATAATATTCTGAAAATAAAAGAAAAATGTTGTAGCAATATCCAATTTGTATACCAAGTTTTAACATTACCTCTCATTTTATGTACTTACTAGTTGTAGACAGGTTACAGACAGTTCCCAGACCAACAGTTCTCTATGAATGAAACGTTGACTAGTACCATTTTTAATTATGCTGATAGGTATTTCTCTACACTTTAGTAACTTAAAACTTCAACTTAAAATTTTTACCTTTGTGATTAAAACTCAGAGAGAGTGTAGTAATATACTCATAAAAGAAAATTATAATTTGGGAACAATTTAAAAAGGTGTTTCTCTTCTGAGTTAATGCCCTGTTAATCAAAGACTAACTTCTGGCAGTAACTTGCAATTACGTTCATTTTGTTATTATGTTTTGCTTTACTAAAATGAATTCAGTGAGATGTTAGATCTTGGATAGCTGCCATACACACTAAAATGAACAGTAATTAAACTTGTTATTAGTGTTTTTAAGAGCTTGCTAATGCTACTCATTAAAGACTGGATGGATTGTTTTTCAGCCCCTGTTGAATGGTGGCTGCATTTTATTACATGGATGTTGGCAAGGGTGTTGGCAGATGACATAGACTGTCCTCCCAGAATGCTCATGGAAATGAAGTGTGGGTACCCAGGGGCGATCTGCGGGAACAAAATCTGGAGCTTACTGGAATCAACAATGAACCCAATTATCAAGGGTGACTTTACGTTTGTGTAAATGATCCTCACCTCCAGAAGGATGAGATGATTTTACCATCCGTGATTTTACACTTGGAAAAGGTGATTAAACACCTCTGGTCTGCTTCTCCAATAAAGAAAGAATATTTTTTCTTTCATCCTTGCAACAAAGCTAAGTGTATGCTACATTGGGGAGACTATGGCAACTCTAAAACATTTCATTTGCTGTTCCTCCATCCATCTCTGGATTTGGAATTTTTAGTCAAAAAGAACACAGTTTACTTTTTCAAATTATTTCCAGTTTGCTATTTAGAGTATTTGTTCTGCTTTATTTGCAGCGAAACACATACTGTTTATACCTCCAAAACTTTCTGAGACTCATTCTTGAACAAAGACTTAAAAGCCATTCATAGGGCTTCCAAAGAAAAGATATAAGACAAGTGATGGGTCCTGGAGCTCAGATTATTAAATATTAAACTCCTTTGGAAGATCAGAGGTATGTATTGCAGTCTGACAGTGACAAAGCTGATAAAAAACTCCAATTACTCTGGATAAACTTGATGAATCTAGTTTCTACAGGATATGCAAGAATTTTCAATGATTTTATTTTATTTACTCAAATTTAATCCAACTCTCAGCCTCAAATTCTATTGGACTTCTGGAAAATGATAATCTTTGCCATGATTGGTTGCAACACTCACTTTCCAGGGTTCCTTCATAGTTTAGGACATTTACAGAGAAAGGGCTTCATATGGCTATCTGCTGTGGCCACAGCTGACATCTTCATTACACAAATCTGTGAATGAACTGCTTTTTGCTTTTGTGTACACCTGGGAATGTGTGCTCAGCCTACCTCTGAACATTTGCTTGTTCCCTCCAAAATTCTTTCACCACCCACTTTGTACACCTGCCTATACCCCAGTGCTCAACCTGGGGACTTGGCATCATCTTTTCAGGATATTCAGTGTTCAGAAAACAAACTTTAGGGTAGGAAATCCCTTGTATAAAGTATGAAGTGTTTGTCTGTCTTTATGCCAAGTAGTATTCCATGCTATACATATACCACAGTTAATTAATCCATTCATGGGTTGATGGGCACTTGGGTTGTTTTCACATTTTTGCAATTGTGAATTGAGCTGCTATAAACATTCAAGTGAAAATGTCATTATGAGAAAATGACTTCTTTTTAATGGGTGGATATTTAGTAATGGGATTGCACATTTAAGTTAAAGAAGAGGAAGAGGCTGGGGAGGTGTGGTAAGCTCTCATCTGTTAGATACAATGCAGGGGTATATGGCACGCCTCATGGGTGAAGGGTTCAACTGCAACTTACACTCTACCTAACACATGCAAACAATGTAACCTAATTGTATGTACCCTTATATTAATTTGAAATTCAGAAAAAAATAAAGCTAATCTTCATCACCATCACTTCATTATATCATAATCACCATCATCACCACCGCCATCATCATGGTCATCACCATGGATAGTATCTGAGTATTATTACATGGGAGGCATTGTTATAAGTGTTGTTTCAATGATTTCTACTGAACTTTCAACATTAGTTTACAGTTAGAATTGATTAACATGTCACTCCTATGTTTCAGGCAACGTTCTAAACCCACTTAAATTATGATTATTTCATTTAATCTCATAACTGTCAGATAGGAACTATTATTATAATTAAATG
This sequence comes from Nycticebus coucang, assembly GCF_027406575.1. Classification (NCBI taxonomy): domain Eukaryota; kingdom Metazoa; phylum Chordata; class Mammalia; order Primates; family Lorisidae; genus Nycticebus; species Nycticebus coucang. The sequence goes on from NC_069787.1 coordinate 46,114,901, forward strand.
AATAACAGATATAGAAGGATTAAGTATGGTGATAAAAAGTTTGTCAATAGACCTATATATTAAATGTGATCATCTTAGGCCCTTAGAAACTACCACAAGGTAAAAAAGACACCTTTTTTTAAAGATGACAATTTAAAACTTACTCCATACATGCTTGTATGAATGTTCAAAGTAGACAACTCATTTGTGCAAAAGGGTATTTTATCCCAGATCAGTGAATAATAACCACTCTTCTGGAAGCCATCAAAGAGAATCCAAAATTGACTCGCCATATTTGTGCTTCCACCAGATTGAACTATATCCAGTTATTCTTATAAAAACATTAAAAAATATGAGGCAAGCTAAATAAATAATTAAATATTAAATGTTACAGCATGGATTTGACAGCAACAATTAGCAAGTTGATAATCAGGAGCATGTGAAAAAGAAAAGAAAGTATATACTCAAAATGGTTGCAAGTTTTTGATTCTGAGTGAAAGATACAATGATGGTTTTAATTGTCACCTGACAACTTGGTCATGTCAGAAAGCAAAAAAGAAAAAAAGAAAAAAAAGAAACAGAAAAAAGGAGATGCCCTATTGTCAAATGGTCAAGGACAGAGAAAAAACAGATACATGATAAAAAAAAAAAAAAAAACTTATAAAAGAACCAGGAGTCTTCATGACTCTGATGAACAGGGCCAATAATTGCTGTATTGATGGGAAACACTTGCCTTCTAAGCCAACAGTTTTTACTTTCATAAAATATCAAGATGCAGTAGATTCTTCTTTAAATGTGGTTCAAACCGTTGTTTAGTTTCCGGGAGGTAAGACAAAGGAGCCATTTTGCATTCTTTGAAAACAGTGAAAATTGAGATGAGCTGAAACAAACCATTTCATTGATCTAAAGGTGTCAATCATTCAAAGGTCAAGATCATAAAAGGCCACTTCAGTTGATCTATAAATCAAACTGTCCCATGCGGCATTCCATTGCTCTTCTTCAGCATTTTTATACATTGCAATGCAACTTTCATCCTGTGCTTTCAATAATCAAATCTACTGATATGGGGTGTAGTTTCTCTGAATAGAGGCTCACATGTTGTTGTAACTATTGAAAACATTTTAAAAATGAAAAATGCTCATTTTCTTTCATCACACACCCACACACGCACGCACACACATACACACTGTATATGTCATTGAGAGATAAATGAATAGCATTACGAATACAAATGCATGATTAAAAATACAAAAGCAGGTAGAGAAAATCTGATTCTGATAGTTATTAAAGAACTGGTGAGGAGAGGTGAGGAGAGACGGCATGGAGTGCTTCAGAGTTTACAGTTCATGATCATTTGCTGAAGACAAGCAATCAATAGAATATATGACTCTGGCAAAGCTGGGAAACTTTTTCGGGCCATTATCCTCACCCTGTCCCACAAATAAGCGAATAAGTATGGGTCTGCATGTTTTTGAATGACTTACAGATTCAATAAAATAGAGAAAAACCATCTATTCTTTTTATGAGTCCCAAAGTATGGATGTTCATAGACGAAATTATGAGAAAGAAAACATCACATGTTCAGCCACCACTTTATTTTAATTGCATATTTCTAATAGTACATTTGTTTGATCATCTTTCAGATTGTTGCTCCTTTTAGTTCTACTTCCCTCCCTTGCTAGCAGAATCCACTATGGGGAAATATTAACAATTCTTCAGTTATTTCCAGTCTTATTATATGAAAAGTCTCCAGAGGTAGTTTTGGGAGTAGAAATTGGTTTAAACACAACATGTCTTATCATATCCAATTACTCTTTCTTATTTCCCACTCTCTTAAATCAGGAAGGTACCCCAGCAATGAAGTAATAAGCACTGTGCTAAAAACACTTTTTTGGAAACGGATGTTTAAACTACACAGTAAAGCAAATCACATGTTGTACATCTTCACATTTTGAGGGGAGACGACTGTTAAAACATTCTCTGAATAACAACCAAGTTTGTGTTTCCTAGAGTAATCTTACATTTGAGATTAGACTAATCTACCTTTGAAGGCAATTTCATCATGTCAAATGAAGAAAGACGAAGCTCATAAATTTGGACAGGAGAGCTTTATTTCTCACAGAGTGTTACAGCCTACGGAGTGGCCATTCTGACAGGCTGTGAAGCAGAGACTCCAGCCAGAAGCTGGAAACACACTCTCTGAGGGAACAGTACAAAGAATAGGAATTTAGGCTGAGTGAGGCGGGCAAATATACATAATTAATAAACTATAACAGGAGGCATGAATCATTATGAAGGAAGAGACACACATAGCCCAGGTTTTGGCCCTCGGATGTGAGAAAGTAAAGCAGAGGACACAAAAGCCCTCAGTTCACAGCTTCAATAGACCTTTCAAAAGCATACCTCGGTCAGTGGACTCTCATCAGGAGGAAATGCTAGTGAGTTGTGCTGAAACTGTGCATGGAGGAGCGACATTAGACAGTTGATTGAACTCAATGGTGGAGCAGGTCTTTCCCTATAGTGAAGAAAGCCCCCTGCTTCTCCCTCCCACCAACAGCACAGGGGCACTCCTTTCTTTCTGCACCCATAGCAGCATCTGTTGTTTTGGGATCTTGTGATGTGAGCCATTCTCACTGGGGTTAGGTGATATCTCAATGTGGTTTTGATTCGTATTTCCTTAATAATTAGAGATGATGAGCATTTTTTCTTGAGTTTTTTGGCCATTCATTTGTCCTCAGGAGAAAAGGTTCTGTTCCAACTAGTATAACCTTTATGGAAAGAAGTATGGAGAGTCCTTAAGAAACTAAAAGCAGACCTTCAATTTGAGCCTACAATCCCATTACTAAAAGAAAAAAAGAAAATTTACCATACGGACAAACACACTCAAATGGTTATAAAAGCCCAATTTACACTTGCAAAGATGTGGAAACAACCCAAGTGCCCTACAACACATGAATGGATTAATAAAGTCTGACACTTGTATGCTATGGAATACTATTCAGCCATAAAAAAAAAAATGAAATTTTGTACCCTTTGTTACAACCTGGATGGATCTGGAGAAAATTCTCCTAAGCAAAGTATCACAAAAATGGAAAGACGGATATCACACATACTCAGTACTAACTTGAAACTTGTAGGTGAATAACAATGTGACTACATGAGAGAAAAAAAATCAATTAAATCCAAGAAGCCAGGAGTGGGGACGGGGGCCCCTACCCAGTGGGGACAGTGTGTGGTGTACACAACTTCCTGTGTGAAGGACAGAACTCAAACTTTATCTTAAAATGCAAACAATGTAATCTGATGGCACATAACCTCATATTAACCAGGGTGGGGAAAAGCCTAATAATGGTTCATGAGGAAAGGATTATAATGAGGTGTGTCTGACAGCCCACCCTATCATGGCTAAGAACTCAGTTTTGAGGTTTCTCTAGGTCCCTTTGGACAAGAAGGGATCCACTCAGTCAGTTGGAAGACTTAGAATTTTATTTTTATTTCTCAAGTGTAACTAAATTTGAGTTTATGGTCTTTTACAAGAATGTTTGAGGTACCACAGGCCAATGCTGACAGTCAGGAGTGAAGTTCAAAAGCCAATTAGGAATGGTCATTTTTCTATCTTTAGCTGTGTCTAAGACAAATCATCCCTTCAGAGTCAGGAATTGAATTTCTGCCCCAAGCCAGGAGCTCTGCTAGAAGCTAAAAAGATAGCAGAAACACAAATGAAAAGTGCTTTGCTTTCCTAGAACTTAACATTGTCAACCTAAAATAATCAAAAGGGTCAGAGTCTAGTTTAAAGAGAGTTTATTCTAGTAAAAAGTTTGAGGATCACTTGCAGACAAAGTTTAGGGAAGCTTAACAGAATTTCAACATCTTCCTATGTGAGGCTTAATGCTGGGTTACAAAGAACTGATTAGCTGAGGTGGACTTTTCCTTTCAGGAGAGTTATATTTGACATTCCACATTGAAGATGCAACACTCACGGGAGCCTTTGCACCATCTTTTCCAAGTTAGGGACAGGGTGATGAAGAAGGCAGTTGATCTATAATAAATATCAGTGCAGGGAAGAGGTGAAAGATGCAGTCTCTGGTCCCTTCTGGTCATGTATAGAACCAAAACAATGAGGAAGAGAGTTAATCTATACTCTAAGAAGCAGATTGATAACTGTGCTACATGACTCAGTCTCCAGGGCTTAACGTCTCCCTTGGCTTAATGAATTTAGAGGGTCCTGAAATTTTATTTTCTTTTAAAACAGCAAAGCCAAATGACCTGAACAAATCCTGCCCCTTCCATCCACTCATCCCCTCTTTAGCCCACGACAGGGCCACTCAAAAACTCTCTGTTTCATAGTGGGGCAAGGAGACCCAAACCTAAATGTGAGTTTTGATTAGGCACTTAGAAGGGATCTACTTGAAGATGTAACGCTTATGGGAAAATTAAGTAGAAATTATTTCTCTATTTCTCTTGCCAAAAGAACTGTATGCCCTAGATAATATATGTAAAGCAACAATAAGAAGACTCTGAAAGGAGAACAACTAGTGATTTAGGGACTTGGGGAAATCTGTCGTGTGGCTTCTCTTGGGTTTTGACTCTATATATCTTAGAATAGAACCAGAGATGGTGATAACTAAGAAATACCAATAAGCATAGACAAAAATATTAGAAGCTTATCTAGCCAAATAAAACATACAAGACTTTTAGACAAGTTCTTTACCTTACTCAAACAGTGCAGAACAAACAATGGTCTCATCCACACACCCAAATTCACAAAGGATGAATGGTGAACAAAAGTTCACATCGATGAAGCTCATACGAAATGGCCCTGGACCTCTGCAGAGGTGGCTTCAGAGCCGGTCAAGTAAGGTGGCTGGTCAGTGAAAAGCATCCTCCTCATTTGTCAGGGGAGGACCGACGGGGTGTCTGGGCCTCCACCCATCCTCTCCCAGCTGCGGCAATCTCAAACAAGTGTTTGGGAAGAGGGAATACTTCATGTAACAAACTGACCTCCAGCCAGGATCAGTGGAAACCATGCAAGAAACCCAGTCCCACTCTTCATGGTGTGACCTAGGTATACAGTTCTTCACATCAAAAACATGACTCACAGGAGAAAAAAAAAAACATTGATAATATGAATTTCATCAAAATTAAAGTATTTTGCCCTATGAAACTCCCTTTCAGAGATAAAAGGACAAGTTGCAAAATGAGAGAAAAGATTTACAAGTCTCATATTCAACAAATGACTAATATTTAGAACACATGTATATAAAGGACTCTCAAAACCCAGTAGTAAAAACTAACAATATAATCAGAGCATGGCAAAAGACAGGCAGAGACATTTTACTGGTGAAGATTCACAGATAGAAAATAAACACAAGAGGGGTGGCGCCTGTGTTTCAAAGGAGCGGGGCGCTGGCCCCATATACCAGAGGTGCAGGTTCAAACCCAGCCCCAGCCAAAAAAAAGAAAAGAAACACAAGAGAAAATGTTCAACACCGTTAGTCATCAGGGAAATGCAAATTAAAACCACAATGAGATATCACTACCCACTTACGAGAGTGACTACGATCAAAATAGTGACCATGTCGAATGTTAGTGGGAAAGCAGAGAAAATTCCACATATTTCTGGTGAGAACATAAAATGGAATGCCACTCTCAAAACAGTTTGACAATTTATTTAAAAAGTATACAAACTACCATACGACCCAGCAATTGCATTCCTGAGCATTCATCTCAGGAATGTTCACATAAATATTTGTGTATGAAAGGCTATCGCAGCCACACATACTAGCAAACAACCAGAAACATCTCAGACGTCCTTCAGTGGGGAAATGGTTAAACAAACTATGGTATATCCATGTCATAAAATATGCTGCCATATGAATTATTCTAAGTAGAATGTCCATCCCAAAAGGTTACCTAATAGCAGCAGAACCTTTGTAAATTGACTTCTCAAGGGATAACAAACTGGTCAACATACAGAGGTGGTCAACCTAAGGAACCAAACCTCTTGACATGTATGTGTCCTGCACGTCCAGTCTATGAACATTAGGTCAACTTAAGGAGGTGGCCATTGGAGGGAGGTGGTCAACTGTGCAGGTTCTACTGTGTATGTTTCCACTTACACAACATTCTTGAAATGATACAATTATATAAATAGGGAACAGGTTAGTATTTCCAGAAGTTAAGGGAATGTGGTGATGGAAGCAAAATCAAAAACACAATGTGAGAAGTCATTTGCAGTGATGGAAATGCCTTGTGTCTTTAGAATATGAATTCCAATATCCTATTGTTTTACTTTGAAATACTATTTTATTTATTTATTTTTTTTTGTAGAGACAGAGTCTCACTTTATGGCCCTAGGTAGAGTGCCACGGCATCACACAGCTCACAGCATCCTCCAACTCCTGGGCTTAAGCGATTCTCTTGCCTCAGCCTCCCGAGTAGCTGGGACTACAGGCGCCCGCCACAACGCCCAGCTAAAAATACTATTTTATTTTAAAATACTATGATTTTGAAAGATGTTACTATTGGGAAAATGCGGGGAAAAGGTGCATAGGATCTCTTGCTGTTGCATGTTAATCTATAATCATCCTAAAGTAAAAAGTTTAATTGCAAAAATAATTTACTTATATGTAAAAGTATGAGAACATTTAATTAGAGGCAGAAGATCTTCATTGTCTGAAAGTGTCTTTTATTATTACGAGTAAGGTATCACAAAAGTATGTACTGGAGAAATCAGTAAATACCTTCTTGTTGGGTAATCAATGTTACCATCAAGAGTGAGTCTCGGGGCGGTGCCTGGGGCCCAAAAGGAGTAGGGCACCAGCCCCATATGCGGGAGGTGACAGGTTCAAACACAGCTCCAGCCAAAAACTGCAAAAAAAAAAAAAAAAAGAAAGAAAGAAAGAAAAAGAGTGAGTCTCAGTTGCAAGCTGTGTGGCTCAGAGGTGATGGATATGATTCCTTGAGAAGGTGCAGTAGCCCCACATACTATGCCAGCCCAAATGTGAAAACTCAAATCTAACCACAAGACATGTCAGGCAAACAAAACTGAGAAATTTTTGATTACAATAAAAAGGAAGAAGGTAGACTATACTGTTACAAAAAAAAAAAAAAAAGTGAATGTTACAAAAATAACAAAGGCCATGCAACTCTTCAGGCTAAAGGAATCTTTTTATTTTTATTTTTTTGGAGTCTCACTTTGTTGCCCAGGCTAGAGTGCTGTAGTGTCATAGCTCACAGCAACCTCAAACTCTTGGGTTCAAGTGATCTTCCTGCCTCAGCCTCCCAAGTAGCTGGGACTACAGGCGCCTGTCACAATGCCTGGCTATTTTTCTATTTTTAGTAGTGATGGGTATGACTCTTGCTTAGGCTGGTCTCAAACTCCTAAGCTCAGGTGATCAACCTGCCTCTGCCTACCAGACTGCTAGGAGTACAGTCATGAGCCACTGAGCCCAGCCAGGCTAATGGAGTCTAAAGAGACATAGCAAAATAGTATAATACCTAATTCTATCCTGGCTTTTGTAGGAGAGGGTGGAATTATTCTATAATATTCTATAATATAATATTCTATAATATAATTATTCTATAATAATTCTATAATAATTCCAACCTAAGAAATGGCTATCAATTACATAAATGGATGTAGTCAGGTAAATGTGGAAAGTTGATAACTGTGATAATTTTGAGAATATCTCCATTCTTAGTAAGTGCTCACTGAGGCATTAGAGAAAAAGGGCCACAGCTACATATGTAACTTACCCTGAAATAATACAAATTATTTATGTGTGTGTGTTAGAGACACAAGGAAAAGAAAGGGAGAGAGAGAGAAGAGAAAACCACCTGAATGAGCTAAAATGTTAACAAACGTTAAATCCGAGGAAACTGTATATGATTGCCCTTTATTGTTATTTTTTATTATTGCAAATTTTATAAATATGGAACTATTTTGAAATTTAAAAACATCTAAAACTGAAGACAAAAAACTCTGCTCTTGGTTCAATCTTGTGTCAAGTTGAGATAGCAAACTGTGCCTGCATGAGTGAGGAGGCTTCATTCAACAGCAGGTGACAGCAAAACTCACATAAGCTCACACAGTACAGGGCATGATGGTGGGGAGGCACTTCAGGTTTTGGAATTTCAACTTTGTCACAGAACTTCATCTTGGCCTCTTTCTCAAATCCATTTTCCTCCGTCTTGTCTTCATTGTTTCAGATACTTTTAATCCCTGTGGTAATGAAGGTGGTCTCCACTCCCTCTTGAATTTAAGTGATTCTTAGAGCTGGTGATTTCAGCAGAGATTCAGCTTATTTCTTAACAAATTCACAAAACAAAACAAAATGAAACAGGGGCAACCCTTCCATTCTCTAGCTTCTCAATAGTTTTCCTTGAATTAAGCACCCGGTGTTAATGGCTGTGGATGTGGCGGTGGGGTGCTCTATTTGGCCAGTCTTGAGTCACATGGCTACCTGGGAAGCTAGTGGGGGACGCTGGGCTCAATCACACACAGACCACATGACTAAGCTGTGGAAAAGTGGTTCCCAAATGAAAAGAAGGAGTTTTGTTATAATGGAATAATGGGAAAACAATAAAACCACCACCCACCCCCACTCAGCATGACCACCATCCAGAGAGCTTTGGCTCAAACTGCATGATCCCCTGCCTCTTACTGCTTTTCCTCATAGCAGTGTCTTCTGTTGAGCCAAAAGCAGAGCCTTTGTAGTACAAGGCTGCCCACAGCAAGAACTCAAGGTGTGCTTGCATGTTCTGTTAAGACCCACTCTGTGAACACAGTAGCGTGGAGTCTGTAGGGTTGGCTCTGCAGGAGTTAACAAGTAGGCAGACCATTAACTCTGCGGGCAGCGGTACTTGAATAGTTCTTCCCTGTGAAATTTATGACATTCATAAAACCACAGTCTGAGATTTTTCCTCTTAAATTGACAATCTGTAAAACCAAAGCTTCTGAATGAGACCTGCAGATAGTTTATTTCATTGAAAGTTGTATTGATTTTAACATGTACCTGTATTACATTTATCATATGATAAATGTACAATATGTGAATACTAAATGAGCATTCAAAGTACGTTGAAAGTATCAGATAGTTGGGAATAAATATTAATAGATGTCCAGAACAACAGAGCACACATGCCAAGAGAGATAACATTATTCTTTGTTTAGGGTCCGGCAATGTAACTATTTTACTTACCACTTTGGTTAATTTCCTTGTCATCCCAACAGTGTAAGGATATAAAGTGATAAAAATGTTGTTTTTCTGAACCTAATGTTAATATGACACCATTGTTGGAGAATAAATGATAAAAAGTTAATTCTTAACAACAGGTTATGATTTGCTGGCAGCAAGTCTAAAGACTTGGTTTTGAGCAAAATTGTAAAATAGCTTTCCAAAGAGGGAATTTGTAAAATAATTTTCTAAAGGAAGAACTACCAACTCTAACCAGAAATGCAATAATGTATTATTTTTCTCTCCACACAATGATGTGGGAACATGAAATAGCATCTAAATATCATGGTCATATAATGATAGTTACTGGCTTTATAAACATAATTGTCCTGATACAAGATAATTTTTGAGTCACTATTCTTCTAAAATCAAGAAAACAAAATCATCAATATCTCTAAGTAAATTTTGTTTTTTGGAAGCATTTTGGATGAACCTTTCCAAAACAGAGGACATCAATAATAAATACTAATAGCAATAAGAATGCAAATAAAAATAAAGCAAACTAAAAGGTTTATGGTTAAAAAACAGTGAGAGCGATTTCTCCCACCTCACCAATGGGGTCATACTTATTTTTCTTTGTACACTCCTGCCTTCATTTCTCCATTTTATACAGGCCATGGGGACAGAAATTGTGAATATCTGTGGAAGACCAGAAAGTTTGACAAAAATGATGAAGCTTTGTTAATTTCCTTGCAGATTCCCATTTCCCATATCCTGATGCACATTTTAGCTGTGATCGCTTTCCATGTCTCTCCAAAGGTTTTGGAAGATGCTTGGTAATCCCTCCTCAGAATGATGGAAAGAGGATAGAAAAAGTCTAAGAGCTGTGATATGGTACAGATGGAATGGAGGCTCATCTCTAATTGATTCAGTATTTATTTAACTAGACTTGTCACTTTCTTGCTATGTTTAAAGTGTCCTTTAGCTGAGGGGTTCATTTGCTCAGTCAGAAGGTACTATACCCTGGGCTACTCTATACTGTAATTCAGAAACGACCACTGATTACGATGGGATGGTCAGCATCCACACACTGGCTGATGGTTCACACAGTGGACAGTCACAAAGAGCTCTCCCCTAATTAGACCAATGCAATTAACTCAGCCAAATAAGAAGACTGACTTCCTCTTGGATGTTATTTGGAGAACAGAAAACAGGACAGTCAAGAGAAAGAAGAAGAAAGAGAAGACCCTGAAGAACAGAGAAAGGTTGAAAGAGTTCTGTAAATACCCAGGGAATGCCTAAAAACCAGCAGGCATGAGTGGGTAAGGAGTTGAGGACAGGGCATGGTGTAGACAAAAGGTGAGTAGCCTGTTTCAGGAGCACACAGTAGGCAGAATTCGTATAGGGAGGAACTGAAGGATGGAGTTTGGTTTTAATATTTGCTTCTCTTATTCCAGACCTCTAAGTCTTCTCTTTTTAATGGCTAGGGCTTGGCCTACATTATTTTCTGTCCATATGCTTTATACAGTAACTTCAATTTAACTCTAGACTTTAAGGTCACCCATCTACTAATGTTTTATGTAAATGCCTCCACCTCTGTCCCTCCCCTCTGAGCTCCAGATTCAAACATCCCCGACTGCTTGACTCTTCATTTGTGTGTCTCTCTGACATCTCCATGAATATGTCTCCAGTGGAGTCTTTGACTCCCCTCTGTTTCTACTTCACCCCCCCCCCAATTACCACCATTCCCTGGCATCTTTTCTAATACCAGAAATCTAGCAGACATTTATGCCTTTTATATTTACTCCCACATCCACTGCCACGCTCTATTTGGAATCCATCCACTTTGTTCTAGTCCTCCTCCATCACCTTAGGTCAAGCCACCGTCATAATCTGGGCCACCATAATGGCTTCTTAATGGCAGTATCCAGTGCTATATTTTACAGAGATAAGACTTACTACTATGATTATTCACTTGTATATAGTTCTCTCTCTCCCTCTGTCTCTCTCTCTTTTTTTGGATATATCCATGAATAGTAAGAACATTCTCTTTTTTTTTTTTTGTGGTTTTTGGCTGGGGCTGGGTTTGAACCCACCACCTCCGGCATATGGGACCAGTGCCCTACTCCTTGAGCCACAGGCACCGCCCAGTAAGAGCATTCTCTTATCTGGAAAATCAGAAGTCTCCAACAGGCAAACTTATGAACTCTAAGAGGCTTACCATAGTAAAGGTGGCCTACTGTGGGATGTTACTTTTTTTTTTTTTAACTTTCAACACTTTATGTATTTATTTATTTATTTATTTATTTATTTCAGGTTAACATGAGGGTACAAACAACTAAATCACAATATTTGAATTTGTTAGGTAGAGTCCCTCTTATGGTTCTGACCTGCACCCAAACATGCCCCATACACCCCCACATTGTGCTCATTCAGTGGGAGCACCCCACACCCCTTTTCCACCCTCCCTTATCCCTCCCCCAACTTGAATTGAAATGAGTTTTTCTCCTATGTGGGCATAAATTCGTATTGAGTATATTGGATATTTGCTTTTCCATTTTTTTTTTTGTTTTTTGAGACAGAGTCTCACTTTGATGCCCTTAGTAGAGTGCTCTGGCATCATAGCTCACAGCAACCTCAGACTCTTGGGGTCAAGTGATTCTCCTGCCTCAGCCTCCTGAGTATCTGGGACTACAGGTTCCCCCACACACACATACACACAATGCCCAGCTATGCATTTCCATTCTTGTGATACTTTGCTGATAAGAATGTGCTTCAACTCCATCCAGGTTAATACAAAAGATGTGAAGTCACTATCATTTTCATGGCTGAATGATATTCCATGGTATGCATATACCACCGTTTGTGAATCCATTCCTGAATTGATGGGTATTTAGGTTGTTTCTACATCTTGGCAATTGTAAATTGAGCTGCGATAAACAATCTAGTGCATATGTACTTATAATAAAATGACTTTTTTCTTCTGCATATAATTCTTAACTGAGCTACACACTTTCTACATGTTAACTCATTTAAATTAAACTAAGTTGTTATTGTTTCATTACTTACAACTCTTCTATGTATTTCTATCACATTTAGGACAAATGTTAAAGTGAATAAATGCCCCATACCCAAATCCTACATGAGCAAGCCACTGCCCACTCTTCCAATCTAAACCAGTCAATCCCCTCTTCCTGTGTTTAAGCCATGAGACTCTCTCTTAATTTCTTTTATTTATTATTATTATTTTTTATTTATTTATTTTTTTTTTTTGTAGAGACAGAGTCTCACTTTACCACCCTCGATAGAGTGCCATGATGTCACAGGACTCACAGCAACCTCTAGCTCTTGGGCTTCTGCGATTCTCCTGCCTCAGCCTCCCAAGCAGCTGGGACTACAGGCGCCCGCCACATTGCCTGGCTATTTTTTGGTTGCAGTCAGCCGGGGCTGGGTTTGAACCACCACCCTTGGTGTATGGGGCCGGCGCCCTACTCACTGAGCCACAGGTATTAAGCCATGCAACTCTTTCTTAATTTCTATTCTTCCAGATACAGCATTTTTGTGCCCACTCTTCTCTGTTCTAAGAGCCCTCTTGTCTACATATTTTTGGCTTAGTGATTCCTTTTATCCTCCTTCTCCAGGCATGCCCTGACTACTCCATCCAAAAGAGCCCTCCATTACTCAGTCATATAACATGGTTTGCTCATTCCATAGTTCAAGCCATAATCGATGACTATTGGCATAATTTAAATATGTGTTTATGTCTCCCACACAATGTGTACTTTGAGAATGAAAACTCTTAATCTGTCTTGTTCTCTCCTGTAGCCCCAGGTACTTATCAAAGTAAATTGAAGAATTAGTCAGGGTAGCCAGCAGCTACATTAAATCATCCCCCAATACTAGTGGTTTAACAGAGTGTAGAGGGGGCCAATAAATGTATACACATTTTAACAAAGGACAAAAAAAGCAATATTTAATTATAATAGTCGCTATATACTCATAATGTTTGCTTTCTTATATATTGTTTTTTTTTACATGTACATGTGTTTATTAGGTTTCCAAATTTTTGCCTTCGCAAAATTAAAAAGGCTTAAAATTTAATAACAATAACAATGTTTACGATAAGGACTAGAAACAAAAACCTCGTAAAGAACGAACGAACATAAATACATTCAGAAAAGGAATCAGACAATTGCTACATCGAAATATTAAGCAATAATAATAATGCAAAGAAAGTGACATTCCCGTTGTCAAATAAGAGTCTATTATATGTCTATTATAGAATGCTTTGACTCTGAGATTCAATATGGAGTCATCAGTTAACTTCTTATTTTTTTAAGTATCAAAAAATAGACAACTAATATTTATAAATAAAAGTAAAATATAATTTCGAAAAACAGATCATGCCAAATCTTATGGACAATAGAAAAAGAAGAAATACTTCAAAATCATACTACTTGAACTGGGTACATCTGATATGAAAATTGGAGAAAATATATTATCATAAAGGGGAAATTACAAACATATGTCACTTATAAATGAGGATGCAAAATCCTAAACAACATATTAACAAGTTGAATTAAAAATTAATATACTTTGGCCAAAATTAAATACAATTTATGTGAGAATTAGTCACTATTTTCTTTTTTCTTTGCTATTTTATATATTGTATCTTATGTCTCTTGTAATTGCAGAAGTCAAGCATGACTTGAATATTATAATTTTAATACAAGTTTTTTTCTTCCTTAAAATGTACATACAGTTTTTTGGCAGCCTCTGTATATTCCTTTTTGGCTCAAATCACAGTCTAATGCAAGTAAGAGGGGAATTGGTAGAGACTCTATCATCTTCAACATATAACTGCCAAATTTATTTTAGAAATTGACATCTATCTTGTTGATAGGAAAAGGAGAGAAAATGGTAAAGTCATACCTTCTCTTAAATTCTTTAGGCAGTGGTAGCATGTGTCACACTTATGATTACATGTTAACATCTAGACCTGGTTGTGTAACCCCAACCAGACTAAGCAGGTATGAAAACTCCACTTAGCCTTGTGTCCAAGGGGAGACAACAGGTTTGCCAGTGGGCCTGCCTTCTACTCTATGATATCACTATTTGAATTTTTATATTGCACCATCTATCACCATAGATGTCATGGACACTGATTCAATCCTCTACTTATAATTTAGCACCAAAAACTATAATGCTTGTATTACAAACTTAATAAGTTATGCTGCTTAATTGAGAAGAATGAATATAAAAAGATTAAATACATACTCAGCTTGCGGTAAAGAAAATGTCTGGAAAAATCAATGTACTTGCCTTATGTTTAAATTAGTTTCTTAAGTAAATTTTATGTCCTATGTAGTATTGAGAAAGTAAATTTGCCTGACTTCATTTTTTCCTCCTGTCAAAACTTTCTTACATTATTACATTACAACAAATGTATTATTTTAATGGGTTGAAGTATGTTTGTAAGTATCATAGACTATGCAAATGCCAAATATCCTTCTAAACTTAATTTACAGCCAGAATTCATAAACCCTTTATCTTTAATCAAAAACTGAAAGGCTATATTTTCATATTGTGTTTATTATTTACATAGGAAAATAGTGATTGAAGCTTACATAAATTTATCTTAGAAATAAAATAAATAAGGAGGTTACATTAGGAAGATGATAACATCTTAATTTCTAGGCGCCACCGTTTCCCCTGGAGAAAGGTTAACTACAAATATCCATAGACCAGAACATATTTCTGAAAACTTCAATACTTGGAAACAAGCCTGAGACACTAGTGTGTTCCATAGAATTTAATAAGATTCAAACTAGAAGAGCAAGAAGAATAATGATGACCTTCTCCCTCCCTAATTTGGCAAAATAATAGACAGAGAAAATGTCCTTAGACCCATTATTCACACAGGGAAAAAAAAATAGAGGTAGTCATTGTACTTACCAAGCATTTTGAGACACATTCCCAAAAGCTCCTTCCAATCTCATCTCATAAGGAATCCTAGGTGAGATCACGTAGGTGACCCACCTGGGGTCAAGTAGGAACAAGGAAAGAAGGCAGAGGTCACAGTGACCACCATGTGAATGAGGGGTACCTATGTATTCCTGCCAGATGTGACATTCAGTCAGAGGTACCAGCCAACGTTATAGCTCACCCCCAAATTTAAACCATATAGTTGCCTTAGCAAAGTGGGAAGTTGAACCATATTCAGAATACTGCGAAACTATAAAGATGGTGTTTCAGGCGATTGTACTTTTAGCTAAAACATTAAAAATAATTAAGAGCTACTATACCTAAAATAAATTGTCATGGGATACACATTACAAAATAATGTCAATTCTAAAATCAAAAACATAAAATTGGGGGAAAAGGAATAAAAGTATAACATTGCTGTATACAATCAAAGGTTGTTATCGGCTTGAAATATGAAGTTGTAAGTATAACGGTCTATGTAAACTACATAACTGCAAAACAAAAATCTTGAGTACAAGTGCAACACACACACGAAGGATTCAAAGTGTACCATAATAGAAAACCACCAAACCACAAAGGAAGACAGCAAGAACGGAAGAAAGAAGCAAAGTATGAACAGAACAACCAAAAAACAACTAACAAAATGACAGCAGCAAATCTTTATATGTCACAGTTGTGTATAAAACCAGAACATTGGTGGGGTGGGGCCTTGGTGTGTGTCACACTTTATGGGGGCAAGACATGACTGCAAGAGGGACTTTACCTAACAATTGCAATCAGTGTAACCTGGCTTATTGTACCCTCAATGAATCCCCAACACTAAAAAAAAAAGAAAAAAATCAGAACATTGTACCCCATGATTGCATTAATGTACACAGCTATGATTTAATAATAAAAAAAAATGAATAGGCCGGGCGCGGTGGCTCACGCCTGTAATCCCAGCACTGTGGGAGTCTGAGGAGGGAGAATCGCTTGAGCTCAGGAGTTTGAGACTCGCCTGAGAGACAGTGAGACCCCGACTCACAAAAAAAATGGAAAATCCCAGCCAGGAGCCTCAGCCCGAGTCTGAGGTTGTGGTGAGCTACCATGCCCACTGCACTCTGCTCAGGGGCATAGGGTGGGACCCTGTCTGAACAACAACAACAAAAAAAATGAATAGACTAAACTCTTCAATAAAAAGATGAAGAATGAATGAATGGATTAAAACAAAACTATTAAATCAATGAAACAATATCCAACGACATGCTGCTTATAAAACAGTGACTTCATGTATAAGGGCATATACAAACTGAAAGTGAAGGAAAGAAAAAAGGTATTCTGAGCAAATAGAAACCAAAAAAGACTAGGGATACCTCGACCTATATAAGAAAAAATGTATCATAAGACAAAAAACATAAAAATACATAAAGAAGAAAATTATATAATGATATCAATTTATTAACAGGATTAATAATTGTAAATATATGTGGACCCAACATCAGAATATCTCAATATATAAAACACATATTAAAAGATACAAAGAAAGTGTTATATTGTGATAAAATAATAAAAGGGACTTTAATACCCCACTTTAAACAATGAAAAGATCATCTAGACAGAAAATTTATAAGATAACACTGGATTTGAACATTTTACACCAAATAGACCTACCAGACATGTATGGAACATTCCATGTAACAGAAACCGAATGTAGATTATTTTCAAGTGCACACAGAAAATTATTTGGTATAAATTACATTTTAAGGCAGAAAACAAGCCTCAGTTTAAGAAGATTACAAGAATATCAAATATCCTTTCTGATCAATATGATATAACGCTAGAATCAGAAATGTTAGAAAATTCACAAAATGTGGAAATTAAATCACGTGATCCTGAACAATCAGTGAGTCTATGAAGAAATTAAAAGAGAAAAATTTAAAGTAGTAAATGCCTACATACAAAAAGACTTTAATCCATTGTGGTGGTGGGTGGGGGTGCCTGTGGTTCAAGGAGTAAGGGCACCAGCCCCATATACGGGAGGTGGCAGGTTCAAACCCGACCCTGGCCAAAAACTGCAAAATAAATAAATAAATAAGTAAATAAATAAAATACATACATAAAAAAATAAAACATGATTTAAAAAAAATCCACTGTGAATTAACTTTTATAAGTGGGGAGAGGTGCAGATCCTGTTTCAGTTTTTCCATGTGGCTATTTAGTTTTCCCAGCACCATTTATTAAATGAATAGAGACTCTTTTCCCCAGTGTACATTTTTATGCACTTTGTCAAATATCAGATGAGAATATGAGGGTCGTGCTCTGTGTTCTGACCCACGGGTCTGTCTCTGCTTTTGGGCCAGTACCATGCTATGTTTGTTACTATAGCTTTGTAGTACACATACAGCTTGAAGTTTGGTAATCCAGTGCCTCCCACTTAGTTCTTATTATGCATGGTTGCATTGGCTATTCGGAATCTTTTCTGGTTTCATATAAAGCATAAAACTATTTTTTCTAGATCTGAAAATATGGAGTTGGTATTTTAATGGGGATTGCATTGAACATGCAAATAACTCTGGGTAGTATATCCATTTTAACAATGTTGATTCTGTTAAACTGTGAGAAACATAGTTTTCCAACTGATTATATCGTTTGCATTCTTTTTTTTTTGTAGAGACAGAGTCTCACTTTACCGCCTTCAGTAGAGTGCCATGATGTCACAGGACTCACAGCAACCTCTAGCTCTTGGGCTTCTGCGATTCTCCTGCCTCAGCCTCCCGAGCAGCTGGGATTACAGGCGCCCATCACAAGGCCCGGCTATTTTTTGGTTGCAGTTCAGCCGGGGCTGGGTTTGAACCCACCACCCTCGGCATATGGGGCCAGCGCCCTACTCATTGAGCCACGGGCGCCACCCTCGTTTGCATTTTTTTTTCTGCAGTGCTTCATAGTTTGCCTTCTAGAGCAACGGTTCTCAGCCTGTGGGTCATGACCCACAGGAATTGCATTAAAGGGCTGTGGCATTAGGAAGGTTGAGAACCTCTGGTCTGGAGGTCTTTTACTTCCTTAATTAAATATATTCCCAACTATTTTATTTTCTTTGATGATTCTCAGCTTGACTGTTGTTGATGTACGTGAAAGCTGCTGATTCACGTACATTTATTTTGTAGCTTGAGACTTTACTAAATTTATTACTTCTAGTAGTCTGTTGCCTGAGTTTTGGGGATTTCCTAGATACAAGATCATGTCATCAGAAAAGAACAATAATTTCACCTCTTCTTTCCCCATTTGAATTCTCTTGATTTTCTCCTCTTCCTAGATTGTTCTAGCTAGGACTCCGAGAATCATACAGAACAGAAGTGCACATAGTGGGCAATCTTGTTTGGTTCTAGTCATAAGCAGGAATGTTTTCAATTTTTCCTCATGCAATATGATGTTGGCGGTGAGTTTGCTGTATATGAGCTTTATAATTTTGAGGTAAGTCCCACCTATGCCTATTTTGTTAAGTATTCTTATCATAAAAAGGTGCTGAATTTTGTTGAATGCCTTTTATGCATCCAATGAAAGGATCATATAATCCTTTTTTTCATATCTATTTATGTGGTGGATTACATTTATACATTTGCATATGAATCATCATTGAATCTCTGTTGATAAAACCCACTTGGTCCTGAAAAATTATGTTTTTGATGTTCAGCTGAATTAGGTTGCTAAGATTTTATTGAGAATTTTTGCATCTATATTCATAAGATATACTGGTCTGTATACTTTTCTTTTTTAGTTGTACCCTTTCTGGCTCTGTTATCAAGGCTGATAGTCAGAATCTACAAAGAACCCAAGCAAATTAGCAAGAAAAAAATAAAACAACCCCATTCAAAAGTGGGCAAAGGACATAGACAGAAACTTTTCAAATGAAGATAATCTAATCACCAACAAACACATGAAAAGATGCTCAACATCTCTAATCATCAAGGAAATGCAAATCAAAACCACAATAAAATACTACCTGACTCCAGAGAGAATGGCTGTCATCAAAAAGTCCTAAAACAATAAGTGCCAGTGTGAATGTAGACAGAAAGGAACCCTTGCACACTGTTGGTGGGACAGCAAACTAGTACAGCCTATATGGAAAGCAGTATGGAGATACCTCAAAGAACTAAAAGTAGGCCTACCATTTGATCAGCATTTCCTCTACCAAATATTCACCCAAAGGAAAAAAAGAAATTTTATCATAAAAATAATTGCACTTGAATGTTTATAGCAGCACAATTCATAATTGCAAGGATGTAGAAAGAACCCAAACATCCAGTAATTAATGAGTGGATTAATAAGACGTGTTTTTGTATACCACGGAGTACTACTCACCCACAAAAAGAAAAATAATGATCCTGTATCTTGTGCAACAGTTTGGATAGACCTGGAGACTGCTCTTCTAAGTGAAGTATCTCAAGAATGGGGGGAGGGGAGAACACACTAATACTAAATTGGAACTAGTTGATTGATACTAAATTGGAGCTAGTTGATTAACATTTATGTGCACATAAGTAAGTGACAGTCAAAGGGAATCAAGTTGGTTGGTAAGGTCGGGAAAATGTCTGGGTTAATTCACACCTAATGGGTACAATACACGCATTCTGAGTGAAGAGCACATTTATAACTTTGACCTGAAAGATATAAAACAAACTAAGTAACCAAAACAGATATCTGTGTGATATTTTGAAATTAAAAAAAGGAATAAATTTTTAAAATAAATCATCTAACATCACATCTAATGGAAATAGAAAAAGAGGAATAAATTCAACCCAAAGTCTGCAGAATTAAGGAACTAATAAAGATCAGAGAAGAAATAAGTAAAATAGAGACTAAAAAAAAAAATCTAGAATAGGTTTCTTAATAAAATGAAAAAAGTTGACAAACATTTAGCTAGACTATTAACTATAAGAGAAAAACTCAAATAAATAACCAGAAATATAAAAGGATACATTACAACTGAAAACACAGAATTAGAAAGGATCATTAAAAACTATCATGGACAATTATATGCCATAAATTGGCTAACCTATGGGGGAAAATAGACAATGTGTCCCAGACACATATAACCTACCAAGCCTGAATTAGGAAGAAATAGAAAATCTGAGTGGACCAATAGCAAATGATTGAATCAGTA